>NC_085140.1:224861847-225147906 GCF_024139115.2 Armigeres subalbatus
CACTCTCCACCATTTTGTCTATTTTATTGAAACTTAAGATCAGAGTGTAAAATAATCGAAAATTTTTGGTGAAGTTCACCTTTCTTCATTTGTCAGTTCACTTCCAAACACATTCATAGTCGGCTCTGGACTGTCAATATTCGGTTGAATATTAGTCATTGAATATTTATGCACATTTTACAAATTGATAAATTATCTGAAATCTGAACACGTTTCAAATGAGTAAAGTAATTTATCACATAGAACTAAATCCGATTTTCATCCGCGAGGCACTTCCAACGGTAAACATCAACATAAACAATGCTAAATATGTTTTTTTCTGCACATAGTAAGCACACTCAGTGACAGTCGAATGAATGAGTTTGTGGAGTAGTCGTCTGACTATGTCATTCTATGTTTTGAATATTCATGCGATGTTTGTCAAAATTCGGACTGAAGTTGCTTCATGAAGATGAATATTTTAAGCTCTGCTTAAGATTATTAACGATAAGCTATCAAAAATTTCAATTCTTGTCGAAGCTAGTAAAAATTTCATATGTAACCAATCCCGTCCATTCCTAACACGGACATCAGAATGCGGTATGTCACGGGCCTTCGGGTCTATCGAAAGATTTTCTTTGTGTATAAAAGAAGCAGTGCCTGCCGTGAACGAGTCATTACAATTTGTGACAGCAGCGCGTACTGACGTGCTTTCTGCTCGCGCATTTTTCGTTACGTTCGTTCGTTCACTGTGTTTACCTATACAGTGACAGCATGCAGTCACCAGCGGTAGAACTGCCGGTGGGTCTGCAAATATGCATGAAAGAAGTGGGTGATATTTTTTGTCATTCTGTGCTTGATGATTGTCGGATGCAGTGGTGTCGGTTGCGATTGATGCGATCGCTCATCGCACCGCTCGGAGTTCACGGCTATTCTGATATCTGATTATGTTTGTATTTATTAGTTTTATTTCCTGAAGTTTTGAATACACAAATTGCTAATAATTCTACACAGCTTGTTGTTTCCAAAATCAATACCTATTATCAAACCCCAGAAATTCGAAAGTTGAATGTACATATATACATTACGTTTATATAAGTCCTACGTCTACTCGCGGTTATGTTCAAAACATTACCCATTGCTCGTTTTTAAAATTATCATTTGATAATTTCTCAGGCGTGAAAAGTAGGCGGGTTGTAATCAGCGATTACTTTTCAAATTTTGGAACCTATTAATAATAAACACAAAATTCAAGCTCTATCTGGTAAAAGGGCGAGTGTCGCAAGAGAGAATTCTCTTCGTCGACTTCCCCTCTTTTGGATAAAAGTGACAAGCAGAGGATTTCTTTGCAGTTTTTCACCTCAGAATGCAAGTTTGCATTGTTTTCTATCGGTCTGAGGTGATAAAACACAAAGAAATCCGCTGCTTGTCACTTTTATGTAAATGAGGGGAAGTCGACGAAGAGAATCCTCTCTTGCGACATTCGCCCTTATTCCAGATAGAGCTTGAATTATCATTTTAATGTAAACCTAACCTAACTAATACCAGTTTAATGTCAACAAGAGAGTTCAATCGGATACACGGTAGAGGAGAGTGGGGCAAGAGTACGCACTTAGTTTTCAATCGATCATGTGGCCCTTATAAAACAAGCTTCTGCATATCAAATCAGTGTCGATGATTCATCTACTCTTCCTTTATGTTACCCAGTGGAAAAAATATTGAAATTGTTGAGATTCGTTTTAGTAGAACCCTTATTGCAAGACAAGTGAAAAACGCACTCTTACCCCACCGGTGGGGTAAAAGTGCGCATCGGGTGGGGTAAGAGTACGCATTTAACCAATCATGTGCTTTAAGTATATATTAACACAAATAAGAGTTAATAACATTTAATTGATGTTTAATGAGCATATATTAGGGAATGTTTAAAAATTACGTAACTCTTAAAGGGGGTCCTAAAAATGTACACTTTCATACGAAAAACCATTATTTTTTATATATACAAAAAACTACAGAGGTAAAAATATATATCAGGTATCGCGTGGCGTATACAAAGGCATTTTCCTTAAAGAAAGTCCACCAATCACGTAACGTAAAATTTAGCTATTTCATCACCCCTCCCCCTATTTTACACTATTTGTATGAATCCTCTAAAAATTATATGGATCGTTACACATCTCACAACCCCTCCCAGCTAAACGTTGCGTAATTTATGAATGTTTCTTTTGATTAAATGAAATTATCATTTAGATGAAATTGTGTTTTCGTACTATGTTTAGCTGTACAAGTCCTAATATAATTTCATTATTTCGCTTCAGTGGTTTGTTCGCTAAGTCCTTTCTAACACCCAATTACTTCAATTTATCCTAAAAACTTGTGATAATTTCGAATTCTGTCCCTTTTTTCTTAGTTGTGGATCTTTACGCTTTGGAAGAAGTCTTATTTCGGCCGGCGACACGGGTTTGACATCATAACTTAAAGATTCATATGCGTACTCTTGCCCCACCGGTTCCTGCGTACTTTTACCCCACAGTCTCAAAAATTATTCAAGTAATGGTTTTGATTTCTTGGAAAACCAACCGGATTGGTGTTCTGTACCATAAAGTACTCTATACAATAGGTTATCGAAATGGTATAATGTTCACCTGATTGAACGTATATATGGTAATGAAATACTAGTTGCGGAAACCCAAATATTTTTAGCAAATGGACCAAAAAATATCTAACTTCATATCTCCTTTTGTTCATTCAAATCATTTACAATTACACATGATAATAGTTGACCAGAATACCTGTCAAACTGATGCAGTGCTGCTAGTTTATCTTTTTTATTACTTCAAAAAATCGAAAACGTACTCTTACCCCACGCGCACTCTTGCCCCGCTCTACTCTAATGTGTTTTGGTGTTATGTAGGAAAATTAGTTCAAAAGTAGCATTTACCAATGCTTCGAATCGAGATACAATTGGCACATTTAAATGAGTTTCCAAACGTAGTGGAGTTAAATGGAAAGTACTAAGCTCGTCTTAGGCGGACGAATACATTCCACTAAAAAGAGATTAAAATATTTTTTTCTGAATTCTATGAAGTTCATTGGTACTATACCACGGAAGCAACTTCAGAGAAATTTTTAAAATTTTATTTTGAATCCTCTGAAATGCACCCCTCTTTCTGGTATTGCAGCAACTAGTCCATATTGGCACAGCAAACATCATTGCTGGTCTTAAAATTTGTTTGTTAATCAAAAATTCGTCTTAAGACAAAGATTTGATTTTCTGTTTATAAGTGAATATACACACTCAATATATTTGTTTCATTTGGCTTGAAGGCCTTCAATGTGATTTTCAAAAGTCAATTTTTGATCTAGCAGAAGTCCTTTATATTTAGCTTTGCTAGACTAATTAATTGGAACCCCATTCATAGTGACAATATGTCTGCTAAGAGGTTTCAAACATTAGCTCTCGGCTTATGTGGGAAAATAATAAGCATTTGGGAAAATTATGTGGGAGTTTTGGAAGCATTTGGGAAAAATTTCCATTTTTGTGAAAGTGGAAGAAATATTCAAACTTTTTGCAATCCACTACAAATGACACGAAGGCTTCGCCCTATGGCTGAGAGGCCCGTGTCACCTGCAAACAAAGATGTTTGACACCCTGGTGGTAAATCAGGTAAGTCAAAAGTAAACGTGTTAGCAAGAGCAACTCTAGTCGAATATTCCTCAGATTTGTTGAGTCGAATCAAATTTATAACTATTAATAACTGATGAGTGGCCCATGGCGAAAGCCAAATTGGTCATCAGCAAAAATAGAATTGTCATTAATATGAACCATCATTCTATTTAAAATAATCTTTTCCAACAGTTTGCTTATTGAAGAAAGCAAACTGATTGGGCGATAACTATAAGCCTCGGCTGGATTTTTGATCAGCTTCAAAATTGGAACAACTTTGGCGTTTTTCCATTTATCGAGGAAGTTAAATCAATTAACCCTTTATAAGGCAGACGAATCTAAACAATAAAATAACAAAAACAACAATAGAACAACAATAGAACTCAAATGTATGTTTGTTGTACATTAAACAGTTCAGAAACATTGAAAAATGGTGGCAATATAGTTACCACTGCCCGTCAAGGGGGACAACATTGGTGGTACTGGCAATATAGTTCCCACTGCCCGGCAAGCGGGAAAACAGGTAACAAAAAATAAATAAAAGATTCAGTAGTAGATAGTCAGTCAAATCAAGGCACGCTACTTTTTTGGCGAAGAGTCCTAGTCGAAAACGCATTATAAGTGAAAAAAAATGTTTGCGCTTTTGTTCCCAAGGGAAAAAACACAATTTCGTCAAAAAACCAAAAACCAAATATACAGAAAGGTAAAACTTTTTTCACGCTAATCACGTAATAATCTAACACAGGAGATTCAAAATAATGGATACCAAGGGGCCGTCCAGAAACCACGTGGTCATATATGGGGGGAGGGGGGGTTTGGAAAATGACCACGATGAGCCACATGGGGGGAGGGGGTGTTGCTCTCGAGCAACGTGGTTTTTTTTACACGGAAAACTTTTGGTGAATAACAATAACAGTGTAAAAAATACAAATCATTGAAATTTATTGATTTATTCATGCAACGCAAAGCGCATCTAAGGGCCGATGCCTACGTAGCGTCTTTTCAACTCAGCGTTAAAAAGACGTAGGTGTGCATCGAGAAAAATCGATAACGCGGCGTCGGTCGCAACGCCGATGCATATCTGCATTATTTGACCATCTTAGCCTAAGATCCTATATCCGTACAAAAATAAACGAAAAAACAGGTTGCGATTCAGTCTCAATTTCCACAAAAAAAAAATTGGAAAGGAAAAATGGAAAAATATTTAAAAAAACCGCCGCAGATGGTTTGTGGAATCACGCCGCCGACACTTTTGCATCAGCGGACTGCAGCTACAATTTTGAAAAATGTTCATGTTTTTACAATAATCCAAGAAAAAATCTTAAGAAGAAAAATTCAAAAGAATTTCTTGTGGATATTCAGGAAAAATCAAGTAAAGAAATTTCCTGTAAAAACTTTGACCTTACTTCATACAATCCATAAATTGCTGGCATTCAGATTTTTTTTGAACAACTCTCTCTGAAAAATTTTGCTTGGAAATTTTGCTACAAATTGATAATGAAAAAAAAAAACAAATCATCTCCAGTGTAAATTCCGAAAAATTTTCCTTAAAACTTTCCTTAAAAAATCCATGTGAATTCTGTCTGAAAATTAAAAACAGTCCCGTGGGAAATACATATAATTTTCGGTGGAAAACATTTTAATGAATTTCTTCGACAAGTTCTTCCGAATCTTCGCCAAAAATTCTTCTTCATTTACAAAAGAAGTTTTTCGAACATTTTAAGGAGTGCACTTCAAAATGTTCAGTCTCCAGCTAGCCTTGCGAGCAAAGGCGTAGGATTGCCAATCCGGAGATGACGAGTTCGATTCTCGTTCCTGTCTAGGATGTTTTCGGGTGGGAAACATTCTCGACACCCTAGGTATAGTGTATCCATCGTACTTGCTACACAAAATATATAATCGTGCAATGGCTGGCATATAAAAGCTTTCAATTTATAACTGAGGAAATGCTAACCCAGCAAACACAAGATCGTATGTCATAGCGAATAAGTGTACAAAGTGGAGGCCATATACGTGCACTTTGCATGCAGTCAAATGGTGGAATGCGCCTATATCGCCTCCACCTTGTACACTTATTCGCTAGCATATGCGACTTTGTGTTGGCTGAGAATAGAATATACTAAGTTGAAAAGCAGACCAACTTCCAGTTGGAATATGGAGCCAATGCCACATGAAACACTTTGATATTTCCGTTGATTTTTTTTTTTTTCCAATTTTGGAATTTTGAAATGATTTTTTTTCAGAATACTTTTTTACGCTCTTTGTGAATTCTATCACATTTTTTTAAATTTTCCAAGTATTTTTTTATTCGAGGCATTATGTAGAATTTCTACGGAAGAGTCTATGGATTATCTTCAAAAAAAATTTTGGATTTTCAAAGAATAAATCTTTTGAATTCTCAAGGTTCAGGTTTTTTTAATTTGAACCAGAAATCATTTCAAAATTTCATCAGGAATTCATTCTTCTTCGGGATGTCATTTTGATTTATTTGTAGGTTCAGCTAAACATTGCTTTAAATCTTTACCATGCAAAGATGCACAGGAAATAATTTAGAAAGTTTAAGGAATTTTCACATCAGAAAATCTTTAAAATTTTGATTTAATTTTTTAAGGAATTCCTACTAAAAATGCTTTAAAAGTACAACCTTTACAAGTACTACAAACGTACAATTTTTTTTCGTTATTTCCACTTGTAAAAACATCGGAATTTCCTCGGGAAATTCATTACTGGTGTTTCAGATGAACTTTTTTCGATTTTCTACTGGAAAATCTTAGGAATTTCCATCGAAAATATTTTGGCATATTCCGAATAATTTCTTTTGGAAATTAAAAAAAACTGCTGAAAATTTCTAAGAATTTCTTTTTGAAAACGAAAAAAATTCCATTGGAAACTTAGAAGAATTTCCTTTGAAGATTCATTGAAGTTGCCCAGGATTTTGAAAAAAATCTTTAGAGATTCTGTAAAAAAGTAAGATTTTTTTTCTAATTTATACTGGAAATTCTTCGGAATTTGATGTTTATTGGAATTTTCATTTTCAATATGCATTTCGGATCCTTCTACGGATTCTTCTAGTTCTTCAAAATTTCTACCGAACATTTTTCGGAGCTCTTCCACAGAACTTCGAAAAAAAATGTCGTTGAAATTCTAAAGATTTTCCGGGGAGACTCCGAAGAATTTCTTATCAATATTCCGAAGGGTTTCCCTTGCAACTCCAGAATAATTATTCTTGAAAATTGAGAAGATCTTGGATTTTAAAATTAATCCAAGCAATAAATGTAGGCAATAATTTAGGCTTAAGAAGCCTAGTTTTTATTATATTGAATAATTAGGATAATTGATCGAAAAAAATAATTATGCACCTAAATGTTCTAAATGCACAAAATTCTATTAGTGCGCATGAAAAAGGTTATGACATAGAGAAGGTTGCATTTAAAAAATCAACATGAATTTCTAAATAAAATGCTTTTCAGGAGATTCCTGCGATATGAAAAAAGTGGCAGTGTTCCAGAAAAAACACTCCAATTCCTAAAATAATCTAGGTTAAAAAATAGTGTTATAATAACGATTGAAATTAAATTCCAAAACAACCCTCAAAAAACCTTTCAGGAATGATGGGTCATATATGCCGAGCGTTTTAGATTGTCTATAAAATCACAAAAGATAGCTAGGCCACCATTTTCTTCAGTAAAATTGTTCATCTAGATATTGGCTTTACAGAAAAAATATGGGAGCTCAAATTTGACTGACCATGAAAACTCAGATATCCGAAACCTTAGGAAGATTTCGATTCTAAGAGCAAGTAAATAAAGTTTAAATGTTTGAATCATTCTGAACACTCAGATAAGATGGGTCATCCTCAACGTTAAGCCAGTGATTAATATTCAGGAATTCGAGATGCTCAAGGTACTTCAAAATGCTCTCATGTTCAGCCCACGAATCTACCAGATCAATCAAGACATTTGCAATATTCTCATCATCGGTATATACCAAATCCGATGAAATAAGCATATGATCCTAATTTCCAATAATATGAGATCCAAGAGACAAGGCACCCAACATTATCTTAAGTCAACATCAAGTTGCACAATGACTATGAGGTTTGTTCGCAAACTGTTTTTGTAGGGCCTTAGAAGCACTGGGTTCACGGACTTGAATGATCAAGTAGTTCAAACATTTCGACTTTCAGGACGTTTTGTGTAACCTAAAAAGTCTGTAGTAGCTTGTATAAATAATAATTGAAGTCATATTAACCCAATGAACCTACTGGGATATTTTATCATACATCATTCATAAGTTGGTTAATTGGATAAATCGAATGATCCGAACGCCAATATAATAATTGGTCTATAATACATTCATTTCTCTATGAGTCGATTATGAAAGGACCATTGACTGAAGCATATTCGAGATGTGGAATAGAAGTTCCTTGGAAAATTATTCCAAAGAACCATCAGAGTGACCGAGAAAATATTTTTAGTTTGGCATCATTGGTTTCCACGAGTCGATATCAAAATAAAATTTCCATGAAGAATTAGAAATTTTGAGAGATGAGCCAGCTCTGGATTGAAACTCTCTTTAGTAGAGCAAAAAATAGAAATTTTCCATAATAAAATAGGAAATTGCCAATAAAGAACAGTAATACACACAATAATAGTCAAATTGAAACGAGCAGATCAGATTTGAATCTGTCGTTTCAAAAAGTAGCGTTAGCTACCAATTTAGCCAGGCCGATATAGGCAATGAGAGTGCTCGAATCAATAATATATAAGTGGTAGTAATTTAGTTTGGAATGAGTGGGTGAAAACAGGGAAAACAGGAAACCCCAACCAGAATGACCAAATGAATTCAGGAAAATTGTTAGAACGAAAATGGTTATCAAGACAAAATCCGGAAACCCTTAATAACAGAGATGGGAATAAAAAGAAAGTTTCTTGGCAGGTAAAGAAAGACTACGGGTTCTTTCCCTTTTGGACCGCCAAGTCGTTAAGTTGTGATTGAAGTTAAAGTAAATTTTAGTAGTGCAGTGAGAAACATTTTGTAAAAACTCAAGTGAGAAAAAAATACCTAAAAAAATTCAGAGTAAAATTAAATTTAACGAAATGAATATTATTTTTGTTTTAGATTTGTTTTCAATTTGAAAAAAAAGCACTGAAGAAATCGTGAGTCGTGCATTGGATTGTATAAGAAAATGTGAGTTAATTAAAAAAATATCATTTAAATTCAAACCATATTTTAAAGAAACATAATTTACTGTAGATTGAAGTTAGCCGTAGGAAGTGAGTCGTAAAAAAAAGAGGGAATATTCGAGGAAAGAAAAAAAAGGTAATTTGGAAAAGATAATGTGAAATATGTGTGTTCAGTTCTAAGATTCGGTTTTCTACAGCCGCCCGCTTATAAGGGCTGTGCCTCGTTGGGAATTTCCAGTGACGGCCATTCACGGCCGAGTGCGAGTGTGAACGCCAGATCGGTCCACAATCTACCCAGGACACGATCAAACGCAGGTGGTACCAGGCGAGGCATCCTGAGTGCACCTATCGTCTCGTGGTTGCGTACCACTATAGGTGCACCCAGAGCGCGTTGGCCATCGAGTGGAAGACTTGGCCCCACGTGCATCACCCGCTACACGTGATCGCCCGTAGACCGTGGGAATTTGTCCATCAAGGGGAAAGAATCCCAACGCCAGCTTGCCCGCCTCGACCCACGTCCTGATAATCGGAGGCCCTCCGTACGGTACCCTGCAGCGACAACGATCGTCGACAGTATTGGTCGAATCGTACCTACCACCGCTAAGCGGCGATTCTGCAGCACGTCAACCAACGCACTACTGCTAGGCAGCAGTTCCCGATCGAGTATATTCGCGGCCCGACCATATATCCTTTCGCGAACGGGCGAAAATCATCAGCCCACTGCTCGATTTCTGCTCAGCCGATCATCTCTCTCGCCAGCCACTAGTTCGCTCACCGCTGGTCATCGATCGGCCCATCAACAGGTAGTGGTATACAGGTAACCACTCACGTCGTCAAAACTGTAAGTACCGGAACCGAAAACACAACACAACACGCATAGTACCACGGAGCAGTAGGGAACCACTGATTGTATTAGTAGGGGAAAAAACATAGTAGAGGATAGGAAGACTCACGTAAGGAATACATAGAGGGGAGTGAGGTCACGAGCAGGGACTGAGTGCCCATCGGCCAGTTCGGTACCGTAGGCTAGCTATTTGCTCCGGGAGAACAGCCGATGATCGTTCAGTGGTCAGCTAGCTCTTGCAGGAAGCAGAGCAGGGTTTATAGATGACAAAGAAAAGAACAAACAAAAATAATAATGAGAAACCACCAAAAATTTACGTCGTTAAATTCAATTATACGAATAAGCAAACTTTTATTCATCCTTGCTTTTAAGAGATAAGCTAAAATGCTTTTAAATAAATTTTTCTCATTGCATCTTAAAACCTTTGGACTAGTTTTATGAATAAGAAAACAACTCTTGAATCGGGAGGGATTATTTTGGGGAAATTTGTGGAATTTTAGGAGTCGGGATCGGTTGTTGGGAAAAGTGGAGGCGGTTTTTGTTAGAAGGTGGAAACACTGCTTGCTGGGCGATATTGAACTTGGGTTCTTGGCAGACGACTCCGTCGTCTGGCGCTAAAGCTGAGAATTTTTAGGACCCCTAACAAGACCCACCTTACAAAATTAGCACTTGTAAAAGCAAAAAATGCAAATATGAAATAAGAATTTTCTATAAAGAAATCAAAATTTTCAACAAAAAAATGAAATTTTCATGAATAAATCAATATTAGCAATGAACAATTTAAAAACCCAGATTAATCCACCTAGCGGTGATGGTGCCTTTCTCGACCTTCGTAAAATGTGTGTGCTTGAAAAAAGATGAGCTAGTGGCTAGGAGTAAAAAAGACAAATTTCTTTGTCCGTTCTATGAAAATCAGATTATTTATGGCAAAGATATTGTAGATCCAGTTGAAAACCGAAAATCATAATTTGTCCCATTTCCGGATGTCGCAACTGCATCGCGAGTGGTGCCCGACTATGGCACAGTTGCGCACTACTCGCGATGCAGTTGCAACATCCGGAAATGCGAGAAAATGCGATTTCGCGGGACCTCGGTTCGGTTTTCAGCTTGATCTACAATATGCTAATAAGAATTTCGACATTTTGTTTCCTTTTCCAATCTTACATAACGTACATAACCCTGTTTTATTTCACCCAGTCATATATTTTAAGGATATCACTTTTGGATGTTAGTTGAACTGAAGCTCCGACTACACAAAAGAAAACGAAAATGTCATTCCCATCACGCGAGCGGAGGGCAACATTTGTTATGATATAAATCTCATGACCGTCTTTCTGCCAAACTCCCGTATGAAGTGGAGAGACAGAGACATCATCTCAGTTCGTCGAGCTGAATCGATTGGTATATAACACTATGGGTCTCCAGGCCTTCTGTAAAATTTTGGTTTTTGGAGCGAACATACAGCCTTTTCGTATAAAAAGGCTAAAAGGGTGTTTCGGCCATAACTTCCGAGCCCATGGTCCGATCTAGCCAATAGGAAGCAATGGGATAGGATTCTGCGTCGAATGCAACTTGTTTCGTGTGAATCGATTAAGGTTAGGTGTCCGAAAAATAGGTGACATTTTTTGTGATTTTTATGAAAAAAAGGTAACTTCCAATCCCATAGTCCGACCTGTCCAATTTTCAATAGGAAACAATGGGAAAGGATTTTGCGTCGAATGCAATTTGTTGCGAGCAAATCGGTTGAGAATAAGTGCCTGAAAAATGAGTGACATTTCTTACGCAATATTTTCGTATGAATTTGTATTTTGGCCATAACTCTCGATCCCATAGTCCGATCTGGCCAATTTCAAATAGGAAATAATGGGACAGGATTCTGCGTCGAATGCAACTTGTTGCGAGCAAATCAGTTGAGGATAAGTGTCCGAAAATGAGTGACATTTTCTATGCGATTTTTTCTTATGAACTTGTATTTTGGCCATAACTTTCGATCCCATAGTCCGATCTGGCCAATTTCAAATAGGAAACAATGGGACAGGATTCTGCGTCGAATGCAACTTGTTGCGAGCAAATAGGTTGAGGATAAGTGCCCGAAAAATGAGTGACATTTTTACACGATTTTTCGTATGATTTTGTGTTTTGGCCATAACTTTTGATCCCATAGTCCGATCTGGCCAATTTCAAATAGGAAACAATGGGACAGGATTCTGCGTCGAATGCAACTTGTTGCGAGCAAATCGGTTGAGGATAAGTGCCCGAAAAATGAGTGACATTTTTACGCGATGTTTTTGTATGATTTTGTGTTTTGGCCATAACTTTCGATCCCATAGTCCGATCTGGCCAATTTCAAATAGGAAACAATGGGACAGGATTCTGCGTCGAATGCAACTTGTTGCGAGCAAATCGGTTGAGGATAAGTGCCCGAAAAATGAGTGACATTTTGTTGAGTAGTTTTGCGCACACACACACACACACACACACACACACACACACACACACACACACACAGACATCACCTCGATTCGTCGAACTGAGTCGATTGGTATATAACACTATGGGTCTCCGGGCCTTCTATAAAAAGTTTGTTTTTGGAGCGATCATATAGCCTTTACCGTATACTTAGTATACGAGAAAGGCAAAAAAAATAATTTAATAATTATTTATTTTTAATATTGATGATTCTGAAAACAATTTTGAAATTTCTATAAGAATGCTACTCAAAAGAAACAACAGTAGGAGGTTTTATTTGCATCTCTAAGATTATATTAAGTTTGTGATTCTCTGATAAACTTTTCGTTGTAGGAGTTCAGTTCAGATGCTTCGCTGAGGTTAATATCTAAAAAATTATTTAAAACACACACTAACACAAAAATAAAAATAAAAATAAAAAATATAGGGATATTGTGGAAAATTTCTAAACCATTATAAATTTTTCTCGAAATTTTTATAAGATATTCGCGAGTCCACATTTTTTTGCATCCTCCTGCAGCATTGAAGGTGTGCGAGTTCTAGATATCCTAAATACCTGATACACATTACAACATGATAACATCATCAAAATTTTCGACCACATGAAAATTTATAATTTCCATGTTGGGTTTAGTTTGATTTTGAATCAATTGAAATTGTCCATCTTCAAAATTGATCGGATTAACCATATGTTTTAGTTACACAAGTTTTTTTTTATTTTTGTACTTGAAAAAAACCACGTGGTCAAAGGGGGGGGGGGTCTGCCAAATGACCACGATAAGCCACATGGGGGGAGTGGGGGTTGAAAATCTTCAAAAACTTGACCACGTGGTTTCTGGATGGCCCCCAACGGGAAAAATATATGTTTTGTCGTTCTTTCAGCGAATTATAACTGAAAATCCTTCTTCCACTCGAAACTTACAAATTGACATTTCAAGTTTTTTATGGCTCAAATTCATCTGGGGTGTTATAAGGAAGCAAATAAAGCAACTACATGGGAAATAATAAGTAGAGCTTTTGTTGATAAATAGAAAAACATATAATTTGTTGGTGGCAATATAGTGGCAATATAGCCACTGCCTCATAAAGGGTTAACCAAAAAAAAAAAAATAACGAGCTCTCCGGAAGTTTTTTGTTAAGTAGGGGGACGGTTCGCCACTTCATCCCATAGCTCCTATTTCCATCCCATCAAAAACAAAGCAATGAAAAGGTATTGGGTTTGTTTCTAATTTTTGTGATTTTTATCACCAGTGAGCAAGCTTGTTAGCATAAAGAAGCGACAAGATTGGTGCTGTATTGCTTTGTTTTGCGATGAGATGAATATATGTTCAGTGAGATGGAGGGCCCCTTCTTAGCCGTGCGGTAAGACGCACGGCTACAAAGCAAGATCATGCTGAGGGTGGCTGGGTTCGATTCCTGGTGCCCGTCTAGGCAATTTTCGGATTGGAAATTGGCTCGATTTCCCTGGGCATAAAAGTATCATCGTGCTAGCCTCATGATATACAAATGCAAAAATGGTAACCTGGCTTAGAAACCTCGCAGTTAATAACTGTGGAAGTGCTAAATGAACACTAAGCTGCGAGGCGCCTCTGTCCCAGTGTGGGGATGTAATGCCAATAAGAAGAAGAAGAAGAGATGGAAAACGGAACAGTTCCCCTATGTAGAAAATACCATCATCACCGGGGCTTTCATGTTTTTAAATTTTCTAGTTTTCAGTCTTATAACTTAAAGATTTTACACTTTCCTCTGGAATCAAACACTTTGGACTCCGTAAGACGCTCCGATCGAATAGAGTTCGCCGCCGTACCAAACTGACTATCTACAAAACGCTTATACGACCGGTAGTTCTCTACGGACACGAGACCTGGACGATGCTCGTGGAGGACCAACGCGCACTTGGAGTTTTTGAAAGGAAAGTGTTGCGTACCATCTATGGTGGGGTGCAGATGGCGGACGGTACGTGGAGGAGGCGAATGAACCACGAGTTGCATCAGCTGTTGGGAGAACCATCCATCGTTCACACCGCGAAAATCGGAAGACTGCGGTGGGCCGGGCACGTAGCCAGAATGTCGGACAGTAATCCGGTGAAAATGGTTTTTGACAACGATCCGACGGGAACAAGAAGGCGAGGTGCACAGCGGGCAAGGTGGATAGATCAGGTGGAGGACGATTTGCGGACCCTCCGCAGACTGCGTGGTTGGCGAAGTGCAGCCTTAGACCGAGCTGAATGGAGAAGACTTTTATGTGCAGCACAGGCCACTCCGGCCTTAGCCTGATAATAAATAAATAAATCTAATAACAAGTTCTGCATCTCCTCTTCACGATACATACATAAAACACTCAAATACACGACGTTATTTGACGAAATTGAAATTAAAGACGGATTGATTTCGCCTTATAGTAGACCCCCTGGGGGTCCATAATAGGGAATTGCTTCCCTATAGTCGACACTTCATTTGATTTTCATGTTTCGTTTCGGGACGTTCTTCTTCCCTATTATGGACCCCCAAAAATTTTCCATATGATTCATGTTTTTTGCCTTTCTCGTACAACAAAGTTGTACCGAAAGGCTATCATTTCACTCTGAAAACGAACTTTTTATAGAAGCCTCTGAGACCCATAGTATTATATACCAATCGACTCAGCTTGACGAGCTGAGCACATGTCTGTCTGTCCGTGTGTATGTATGTGTGTATGTGTGTGTATGTGTGTGCACAAAAGCTATAAAAAACATTAGACAACTTTTCGTATAGTAATCCTAAACCGATTTTCTCGCAACAAGTTTCATTCGACAGGGGACAAAGCCTTGTTGATCACTATTGAATTTTATAACGATCGGTCATTGCGTTTCAAAGTTATGAAGAAAATGGTACATCGGACCATATAAACCCCATATAAGGTGGGTGTCCTAACTAAATGCGAGAAAGGCACCACCAACGCTAGGTGGATTAATCTGGGTTTTTCCATTTCATAGCAAAATATTCAAATTGTGCTGTTATAATGCTAAAATGGCTGGAGGGTCCACTATTGGGCACTTTACTCTACATTTTAATAAAACAGTAATAGCATAGGAGACAGTTAATTTTATAATTAATTATTATTATTTATTCAGACTTAGGCCGAAGTGGCCTGTGCGGTCAGGGACGGGAATGGTTGACATTTCTTTTTACCATTCCTTCTTCTATGCAAAAAAATACAAACAAAACCACGGCAGCCACAGCAGCAGCCACGTCAAGCGGACGACAGTCAGCACATGCTTTTACCATTTTCTCTCCCCACAATTAATGTTTTTTGGTACAATAATTTCACAGCGTATAACCGTTTTTGGTGGGAAATATTCATTTCATTACTACTTGCTTGATTTAGAGACAAGAACGAATAAATCAGTACCTACGGATAGCACTCCTTCTAGGCTTTGCGCCACATGTAATTGAACTCGATTCTGTGCTGTTTGCGCTGCGCACGAGCCGAAACAAAAAATCTCACGCAAATGTTGACCGCGCGCCGGCACGACTCTAACGTAGCAGCAAGCAAACAGTTTGCTTCATCGGTAAAATAAATGTCACGATGTCGCGTACATTTTTTTTGGCAAACTGTTTCGGCTTGTTTGGCGCAAGAAATTTGACTGAAAAAAAGATAAACATTCGCATAATCAAAGTGTTTTAATGTACATTTCCCAACACTGTGTGCGGTATATAATGCGGTCGCCAATTACGCAGTCGGCAGTCTACGGAGGGTTCGCAAGTCATCTTCCACCTGATCGATCCACCTTGCTCGCTGCGCACCTCGCTTTCTTGTGGCCATCGGATCGTTGTCGAGAACCATTTTCACCGGGTTACTGTCCGACATTATGGCTACGTGCCCGGCCCACCGCAGTCGTACGATTTTCGCGGTGTAAAAGATGGATGGTTATCCCAGCAGCTCATGCAACTCGTGGTTCATTCGCCTCTTCCACGTACCGTTCTCTGCACCCCACCATAGATGGTACGCAGCACTTCCTTTCGAAAACTCTAAGTGCGCTTTGGTCCTCCACGAGCATCGTCCAGGATTCATGGCCGTAGAGGACCACCGGTCTAATGAGCGCAGTGTTGTCATTCTCCTCTGTGTAGTAAAGAGCGAGTATCAGATTACTCTCAACACTCTTCTACAATTGAGAGCATCGCACTCGTCATTGATTATCACTACACTCTTTTCCTGCGCGCAGCGATGAACTAAGCTGCGCTCACAATGAATTATTGGCAGTGGCTGATTTTCTACCCGCCGCTGTCACATCCAGGCGCTATAGTATATGCGCAAAATAGCCAGCAAGAGTTAACCGCCAGAAATTTGTATGGCGAAAGACATCTAACGCGGGTTTTCTCAAAATTAGGAATTTTTCATGTTTATTTGATTAAATCCAACTGACTTTGATAGTCTTATTGAATAACTTATAAATCTAAATACAACATTAACATTAAGGCAAATGCATAATCAGTACAATACAAAATCAATTATGACAACAATTAAGCTACATTCAGAATACGACAAAATCCTATTTAATCAACAAACACTCATCCACTTATAATTCAAGCGAATATTGAAGTACAAAGCAACAAAATTACTCTAGCTTCCACGTATCGTTATTTGTACGAACAAACTCCCTAAATCTAATATTTCTCGGCCAAGTCGCAGGATCCAGTACACGCGATTTATATTGGGTATCAAGATCAACTTTGAATGAAATATAGTCTAATTTTCTGCTTTTCCATCTAGACGCTAATTTTGTGACATCAATGCGTTCGGGATGTTGAAGTCCAACAGCACGTGAAACCATTCGTTGTATATCACTTTCTGAAACGCTAACATCTATATTTGAAAGCAGCAGCGAGAATTCGTTTCCTTCTATTGTACACTGTTTTGCCTGTTGCCTGCCATCATCCGTCGATAGCATTTCGCATTGATTGTGATCAGACCGCATCGTGCTTTCGTGCTGTGCGGTTCTTTCTCTCTTTGCGGAAGGAAGTTTTTAATACTACCCGAAGCTATTTTAATTTCAACGGTGCTTCTTAGCGCTATTTGTACCCACTGATCCCGTTACGATCTCTGCAAGGACCCGTGCCTTCGTTTTACGTTGGACCCGTTTGCGGAAGTAAAATTCCGACAAGCGGTGGTAATCCTGCAGGGACACCGTTCTGGGAAAAAACCTCTTAGAAGGTCACGTCTCCACGCTCAGCCATGAGCATTAATAAAAAAAGAGGAAGGGGAGTCTCTGAATTCTCCACTTCCCTCAAAGAAACAAGGTTTCAAGACCGTCCTGCCCAAGCGCGGAAAAAATAGAAGGAAGCTGGAGAATTCAGATATTCCTTCTAACTCTAATATCGGAAATAATTCTTCTCCAATCGAACTGAGCAATCAGTTCGATTTGATTAATGATGAATTGAGCAAATCGAATCTACCTCTAGCCCAGGTGATTCGATTCATGCGAAAAAGCAAAGGATTCCGCCAATTGTGGTATCTGTTGCCGAGTTTTCTGGCTTCCGGAATGAGATTTTGAGTAACCTTCAGGGGATCAAGGTTTCATTTCAGATTGCTAGGAAGGGTGACTGCCGCGTTTTGCCGGGATCCTTTGACGATCGCAAACGTCTTCTTCACTATTTAACTGAGAAGCGCCATAAATTCTTCACATACGACGACAAAACTGAGCGATTGTTCAAAGTCGTCTTGAAAGGTCTCCCCAGTGATGATAAATCACTGGATGAGATTAAATTTGAAATTTCTCAATTACTTGGATTTTCACCAGTCCAAGTAATTAAGATGAAAAAGAAATCCCATTCTGGTACTTCCCAGAGGGGCATTTCTCAAGAATTTTATTTGGTTCATTTTGACAAAAGTGAACTAAATAATATGAAAAGTTTGGAAAAGGCCTGTATTATGTCTCATGTCCGTGTTACATGGGAACATTTCCGCAGGCCTGGGGGAAATTTCCAAAACCCTACCCAGTGCCGTAAGTGCCAAAAGTGGGGTCATGGAACCAAACATTGTCACATGGATGCTAAATGCATGATTTGTGGTGGAACCTCTCACGCCAAGGACGCATGTCCTTTGAGAGAAGATTCCAATAAATTTAAGTGCGCAAACTGTGGGGGCAATCATAAATCCAATTTCTGGGAATGCCCTTCACGCAAAAAGTTTTGAATTCCCGTGCAAAATTGATGACGGAAATTCCAATCGGATCCCAGATTCGACGGGTAGAAATTTTTCAAACGCTCAAATTTCGAAACCGGTTACCGGTCGAGCAATTCATACCCACCACAATTCACAAACAAATTTTGCCGCTCGTCAACGGGTAGCAAGCACTTCAGTAAATTCCAATTTTTCCAATGTACCTACGTATGCAAACATCGCTGCTGGTAGACAAAATTTCTCTTCTCAAAATGAGGTTTATACCCATGTCCCAACGGAAAATAACGGTCATGTTGCCGATTCAGGTAGCATGACTGCTTCCGATTTTGATTTTTAACTGAACAATTGCATCACATGATTGATGCAATGTTCAAAGCAAATACCATTCCTGAAGCTGTTCAGGTTGGTATAAAGTACACACAAAAAATTGTTATCGGACTCCGTTTCAATGGATCCAAATAATTGTGTGAAAGTTCTAAATTGGAATGCCCGCTCTCTAAAGGGTAAGGAAGATGAATTATTCAACTTCCTTTCAGTTCATAATGTGCATATTGCCATTATAACTGAAACGTATTTAAAACCAGGACTCTTCATTAAAAGAGATCCAAACTATTTTATCTACAGAAATGATCGTCTTGACAGCGCCTGTGGTGGGGTCGCCATCGTCATTAATAGACGTATCAAACATAAATTATTTTCTTCGTTTGAAACCAAAGTCTTTGAAACCTTGGGAGTTTCTGTTGAAACAAATTTTGGACAATTTTCCTTCATTGCAGCCTACTTGCCTTTTCAATGCAATGGGCAGCAAAAGAATTTGTTGAAAGCTGATCTTCAAATTCTGACTCGCAACAAATCAAAATTCTTCGTAATTGGTGACTTCAATGCCAAACACCGTTCATGGAATAATGCTCAAAGCAATTCCAATGGTAAAATTTTATTTGAAGATTGTTCTGCGGGATATTATACTATTCAATATCCCAATGGACCAACTTGTTTTTCTTCCAGTCGAAATCCTTCTACAATTGATTTAGTTTTAACGGATTTAAGTCAGCTGTGTGGCCAATTGGTAACTTATACTGACTTTGACTCTGATCAACTTTCCTGTGACATTTGAAATCTCACAAGAAGCCATTTATAATCCAATCAGCTCTACTTTTAATTATCATAGAGCTGATTGGGATTTATAAAACGTATATCGATAGGAATTTTGATGTTGATATTCCTCTCGATACCAAAAGTGATATTGACAATGCTCTCGTATCTTTGACAAATTTAATTGTCGAAGTCAGAGGCATTGCAATTCCTGAAATGTGAAGTTAAATTCAACTCCATTATTATTGACGACGATCTTCAGCTACTGATCCGTCTTAAAAATGTGAGAAGAAGGCAATACCAAAGAACTCGCGATCCCGCGTTGAAAGTTATTTGGCGAGATTTGCAAAATGAAATTAAAAAACGTTTCGCTATTCTGAGAAATACCAACTTTGAGAATAATGTCTCGAAGTTGGATCCCAGTTCGAAACCCTTTTGGAAATTAACAAAAATTCTTAAAAAACCTCAAAAGCCAATTCCAGCGCTTAAGCTTAGCTTAGCTTAGACTGACTGTACATATCAATGGTTGCTACTCCGTGATTGATCAGAACTGGTGCAAATTGCACTACGATCCAAGTGAATAGTGGTTGGGATTTACCAACTACTCTCGAAGTGCACGTTTCAGCAGCTCGCAAATGTTGATCAATAACGGCGCCGGCCAAGTCCTTACAGTCAGTTGGGAAAGGGAGGGAATGTGAGTGTGTGGTAATTGTTGCTACTAGAGACCGAGAATACCACTGCATCTCCACAAATACCACGGGAAGGAAGTAGTGTTAGTTGGGTGGGGTAATCTGTAACATAGATCGGGATTCACCATGGAAAGTGATGTGACCTATGCAACTTCTACACAGCAGTATTAGCATTTCCTTAATTTGTTCAATTGTTCATTCCTCGCGAGAATAAACAATCAATCGCTCAAAGTGAACGATTGTTCATTTGAATTACGGATTAGGCGCCCGCGTCATCATTTCTTTAACGTAAGAAAAGTAAAAAAAGAAACCGGATTAAAATTGAAAATAATTGATATTAATCGGAAATCTAATGTCATTCAGCAACCCTTATTTTATCTCTATTTGAGGTTAAATAAAAATGTAAATTTACGTTCATTTTACATGTCGTTTATTTTGCATTACTATCGCGCGCGGGTGTGTGTCGCTTGCCGTGACCAGTATACCGTAATCAGGATCTCACTGGTATTAATCCTGATGTGCCGGTTGGCACTCGTGTTGGGCTTGTGCGCTTTGAGCGGCACACGGTCGCTGCCCAGTCTACATAAAATCGCACATGGTGCAATACAAGATGCTAAATTGGAGACGATATACATACATGTTGTGTGGAAAAGTACCTCTATCGCCTGCACTTCATCATCCTACACGACACCATATACGTTCATGTGCTGACTGGGTTTGATAGAGCCTGCTTATGGACATATGCAGCTTTTTGTAGAGGTTTAACAGAGCCCACTGTCAAACCCCACCACATCCTAGGCAGGCCCCCTAACTCGCAGTGGCCATGGGGAGGGGTCGTCAAGCCCTTGGACATAGTCCCTGCTGCCCCTTCAAAAGCCAATTCCAGCGCTTAAAGAGGGAAATAAAATTTTATTAACAAATGGCGAAAAGGCTCAAAAACTTGCTCAGCAGTTCGAGAGTGCCCATAATTTTAGTCTAGGTCTCACTAGTCCAATTGAGGATCAGGTTACACGGAGCTTCGAAGACATTCTCAATCAAGAGAATGTTTTTGACCCTTCGTTGGGAACCAATTTGGATGAAGTGAGATCTATTACTAGAAAATTTAAAAATATGAAAGCCCCGGGTGATGATGGTATTTTCTACATACTTATCAAAAAACTTCCTGAGAGCTCTTTATCCTTTTTGGTTAATTTATTTAACAAATGTTTTCAATTGGCATACTTTCCAGATAAATGGAAAAACGCCAAAGTTGTTCCAATTTTGAAGCCGGACAAAAATCCAGCTGAGGCTTCTAGTTATCGCCCAATCAGTTTGCTTTCTTCAATAAGCAAACTGTTTGAAAAGATTATTTTAAATAGAATGATGGTTCATATTAATGACAATTCTATTTTTGCTGATGAGCAATTTGGTTTTCGCCACGGGCATTCAACCACTCATCAGTTATTAAGAGTTACGAACTTAATTCGGCTCAACAAATCTGAAGGATATTCGACTGGAGTTGCTCTTCTTGATATAGAGAAAGCATTTGACAGTGTTTGGCATGAAGGTTTGATTGTAAAATTGATGAATTTTAATTTTCCTCTGTACATCATTAAACTGATCCAAAATTATTTATCAGATCGTTTGCTGCAAGTAAACTATCAGAATACTAAATCTGATAGATTACCTGTAAGGGCTGGTGTCCCCCAAGGCAGCATACTGGGGCCCATATTGTATAACATTTTTACTTCTGACTTACCTGATTTACCACCAGGGTGTCAAAAATCTTTGTTTGCAGATGACACGGGCCTTTCAGCCAAAGGGCGAAGCCTTCGTGTCATTTGTAGTAGATTGCAAAAAAGTTTGGATGTTTTCTCCACTTACTTGCAACAATGGAAAATTTCCCCGAATGCTTCCAAAACGCTGCTTTTAATTTTCCCACATAAGCCGAGAGCTTCTTATCTGAAACCTTCCAGCAGACTTATTGTCAATATGAATGGGGTTCCATTTAATTGGTCTAGCGAAGCTAAATATTTAGGACTTCTGCTAGATTAAAAATTAACTTTTGAAGTCACATTGAAGGCATTCAAGCCAAATGTAACAAATATATTAAGTGCCTATATCCACTTATAAACAGAAAATCAAAACTTTGTCTTAAGAACAAACTTTTGATTTACAAACAAATTTTTAGACCTGCCATGTTGTATGCTGTGCCAATATGGGCTAGTTGCTGCAATACCAGAAAGAAGGCACTCCAGAGGATTCAAAATAAAATTTTGAAAATGATTCTGAAGTTGCCTCCGTGGTATAGTACCAATGAACTTCATAGAATTTCTAATATTGAGACATTGCAACAAATGTCCAACAAAATAATTTCCAATTTTAGAGAAAAATCGTTGCAATCTTCTATTGCAACGATTAACTCCTTGTACCCTTAGTATAAAATAGGTTAAGTTTAGTTTAAGTTGAAAACATTGTAATTCCTACATGGTTCAATTCAACCAGAGGAAAAAATTCTAACTGCCAGAGCTGGCCCCCCCCAGACCTACTTGTGCCCCCCCCCCCCCCAGAAAATTTTGAAAAGTAATTCCAACTTAGTCAGTTTTTATTTCATTTACATATTTCCTACATATTTCTTACTTTTGATTATGAATTCTATAAAAATATTTTTTGTTGCGTTATCACATCTATGACCATTTGTTCAGCGAAGCATCGAAATATTTAAGTTGGACCCCCGGGAACAATTTCTCGATTTTTAAGCTAAAATCAATCAATTCAGTTGCTAGCTTAAAATAATAAATTTGTTCTGCATTTGTTTGACTAGTATCCTAGTCGAAGAAACATAAAAACATAATTGTATTAAGATATAAATATTTCTGTTCTATTAAACTACCATCTGCTTCAAAAAAGACTGAAGCAACTGCATCAAAATGAGCACATGTACACAAATCCGGTCAATGAAATTTCGAACGACCATTCTTTGGAAAATCTTCGAGTTAATCGCAAGGTATGCCGCAAAACAGTTGATCAAATTCCTATGGAGCTTTTGCTCTCGCTATATAATTCTGGCACAGAAAGATATAAAATTATAAAACTTAAGAATCTTTGTTACAATGACAGAAAATCAACAACGCATTCCATTGAAAGTATGCAAAACTTAGGAAACCTTCGCACTCACAACAGAGATTGCATTAAAGAAATATTTTTATAATCCTCAAAAGATCTTGTTCCATTTAATTTTTTGGCGATTTCATAAGGATCATCGGAAAACTCTTTTGTGCCTGCTTTAGTTAGAATTTGTTTCTTAGGATAAAAAAAATTAGATTTAGAAACCGGTTCGTATCAGAAAACATTTCTTTTGCAGCACAATTCAGATCGATTTGGTTGCTTCTCAAGTCTCTTTGATTTTTGCAGAGAAATCTCTCACCTATTCAGAAAACCATAATAAAGCCTCTTCCTAACGTCAGTAACTACAAAAACCCTATGTTATTCTGGAATTAGATTTATGACTCATAATTTTATGACTCATGGAATTTATTACTCATAAAAAACACTTTAGGATTCCAAATTTGTGTTCATCGGTGCATAACTATTTTAGCACATAGCATACATTTTGGAATTGCATGAATGCTTATATTGATTATGACAAAATTTCGTGGAATTTATTCCACATCTAAAGAGTTTCAAAAATTTCAAGTTTAAAAAAATCGAGATTTTTATGCATTAAGTAATCATGGAAATGCTTGAAAACTTTCAGAAATATACTCATATCGAATTTCATTTATAGATAATTCGAAGAAGATTCTTGAATCTTAGATTACACACTTATCCATATTTAGTAACATGGAGAAGACAAGTTGACACAGACACAGCGTTTTGAAGAAATCACAGCATCATTGGAAATCAATTGTATTATTCGCGATTTTTATATGTTAGCTCTAGGACGAATGAGCGATAAACTTAGTCAAACAATTTCTATTGCAATCCAGTGCTTTAAATCGCCTTTGAAAATTACATGCCACCAGCTGGTGCCATGGCCCACCCTAGACCGAGGCTCTAGTTACGCCTATGTTCGCCATACTGATTTCAGAAAGTTAACTCCTAGTGTGCCGCTGTAAGCACGCTCAAAGCAGGCGATTCATTTCAAGCACTCCACACTGTCCCAAACTGTAGCGTGAAAAAAGAGCACTGGGATGCGCTGTAGTGATTGAGTGTCAACTAATTCAGTGAACTATACCAGTGCGCACTGAAGATTCCGCACTGCAGTGCGAACTGAAGTGAGCGAAACAGTTGGTCGGGGTTCAGCCAAATCGCACCAAGCGCCAATGATAAATTACTGATTTTTCTACTCAAACTTTCATTTAGTAAATTTAATTGATCACAAATCGTATCGGATATCCCTCAACCCCATAGCTGAGGACAACCTTCTGCAAATGGTGCGGTTTGCTGAACCCCGACCAGTTGATTGCTGAGATCGTTGGGATGAACGGCGCAGCGGCATATGACTGCCGATGTTGTTTTTTCTTCTTTTTCTTCTTGCTTCGTATTTCTTCGCACAAGGCAATTATTTGCATGCTGCATTGATATTAGGTCTAGCGTAGAGGCCTGAATAAGAGAAACGCGGATAGGTATGTGCCGCCAATCGAACCGTCAAAAAACAGCAGCCAATCGAGCAGGAGACCTGTCAAGCAGCCAAAATGTTGGTTCAAATACTGAAAACGGCCAAATTCGATTTAATGCCATTTATAAATAAACAAAATTAAATGTATTTTACATTAGTTTGCAATAATATATGCAAGTCATTTATAGATTCTGAAATGAAATTCCATTGTTTATTGGATTCTATTGTTATGTGATGTGGACACATGAAATAGTGGATTATGAGATTTTATCTACATACACCATTTCTTCCTTTTCATGTGTTGTTCTCTCATGAAGAAGATTGAAAGCAGTGTTGTCAGAGTCATGTTTTCTATCCGCGTTTCTCTTATTCAGGCCTCTAGTCTAGCGCAGTTGTACCCAGCATTTTTACTAGCAAGGGCCGCACAGCAATTTTGAACTGTTAAAGCGTGTTTTACATAGAAATTTTAAGTTTAATCAAAATGACTTTTATACCTATTACACAATTAATCAAATTCCTTGCCCGGGGTTTTCTTCAAATAATATGTTTGTAAGAACATTCTTACAGTTGGTTTTATAGCCAACTGGTTTTAAGTTCATACACACTTCATTTATTTTAACGGGCTCGGTAAACGAATTACCGATTTCTCAACAGCTGAGCTCTCGGCAGTCCGCTCAGTAAAAAGTTTAACAATTTACCGAGTCCTCGGTTTGCACTCTCGATGACTAGATGTCAAATTTTACTGAGATAATCTGTAAAAACTACTGATTGCTCAGTAAAAAAATACTGAATAATTTGTAAAAAGAATACAGACCTCAGTAATAAATATTACCGAGCAAAATGTAATTTAGTATTTTTGATATTTCATTGATAAGAAAAATAAAAGAAAAACGTGTTTGTTCGAAATATGTTTATTTTTAAGAAAAATCATTTCCGTAGTGATTTTAAACAAAACCGACTGAGTCGGTGATAATTATTCTCTATATATTCCGATGTACTCATCAATAACTCTGGACACAACGGAACGTAACGGCAACAATAACGACATGATTTGAGATTTGGCCCTTATGTATTTCAT
This sequence comes from Armigeres subalbatus, assembly GCF_024139115.2. Lineage (NCBI taxonomy): Eukaryota > Metazoa > Arthropoda > Insecta > Diptera > Culicidae > Armigeres > Armigeres subalbatus. Next base: position 224,887,611 of record NC_085140.1, read on the forward strand.
GCCAAATCATGCCCGTCACTGTTCCGATCCGTTGCATTCGGTGCTTGATCCGATGGGTACAACGGTGCCGCATCGAGTAATGTCGACCGAACAGAAGAAAGATCAGTTGCAGACCATCCGTAGACGTGTTTGGCGACGAGCTGCAAACATTTGGTACGTGGGTGGATCAAACTTAACGAATGTGGCAAACTTCCTGAAAATTAAAGTAATAGTTTTGTATTATGTATTTTGTTTGGTCACTTTTACTTACCAAAATATCTGTTAGCACAAACTACAAGTTCGAAACCCCGAAAAAGTTCAACACACAATATGGCGCCACTTCCAGCGTCATAACTCATGGAAGTCTACTGAACTTGGTAGAAGTATTACCGTAAGCTCAGCAAAGTATATTCTTTTTACTGATTGCTCGGTATTTATTTTTGACAGCCACAAGCAGATTTTGTTGAACAGAGCAACTCGGTTATCTCTTTTACCGATATCCTGTAAATTGTATTACATTGCTGAGAAGTCGGTATTATGTATTACAAAAATCAGTAAATTCGTCTAAATTAACTGAACTCTCGGTTCGAATTTAAAATTACCGGGCAAAATCGGTAAAAAAAATTACCGAGACCAAATTCTTGATTTGAGTGTGTACTAACAGATACTTTTGCGGCAGGGGACATGAGACAAAAAATATGTTTTCGCAACAACACCTCTTCAGCATACTTCGCAGAACATATTTTAAGCTATTTTCCAAATGAGCATATGTCGTCTGATCTTAGGAATTTGAACTTTTGTTGAAAGGTTATTGTTCAGTGCAAAACAGTAACGATTCCTCAACTTTAATTTATCGTTTCAAGGAATTCAAATATGCGAAATTCATGTGCGAAAATGCAAAAAAAAAGTAAAGAGATTTTGATTAGATAATTGATTCTGAAAATTTTATTTCTTATTTGAGCGGTCAAAATTGAAATCGTCCAATTCCTACCCGAGGTAAGCCGGACTAGGGCCCAAAAACTCGTTAGTAGAGACAACAATAATGAATTTTCCAATTCTGTGTCATTTAACATTGAGATGAGTGATTGAGTGAGATTACGAGACCTCATTGATTATAACTTGTCGCGCGAAATAACGAGAAACATGATTTTGAAGCCAGGTGAACTTGCCAGCGGTGTTGAATAGAAATCGAGTAAATCTGCATTCCGCACTATTTACCGTGTTTCCAGATTTCTGAACAATTGAAGTATACTGAAACCTTTTGTTCGTCAACTAATACATCTTGACTTTGTAAAATATTTTTCGTTGCGTAAAGTACGTTAATAGTCAATAATTTCTTGGCATAGAAATCAAGCTATTTCTCAATTGAATGTTGCTAAGGCCTAACTTATATTGAATGCATTCTTATTTCAGGGGGATGTAATGGTAATGTTTTCATTATTTTGAACTTAAGTTCAACATTTGAATCCGCGAACAAAAAAGGACGAATTAGCTATTCTCATAGCCCGAAGTTGTTTGCTGTTGGCTTACGTAATATCTATGAAGTAATGAATATAGTTTATCATGATGATAACATAATTCTTGCTTTAGGGTGCTTAAACATCTTAATATTGTGAACATGATGCATTCCCTGGCTTTTCGTGTCATCTCATGTTTATCAACGGGCCACATATTGTGTATATTGTCAAATACTTCGCGGGCCGCAGAAGAAGGTTTTGAAGGCCGCATGCGGCCTACGGGCCACTCTTTGGCCATCACTGGATTAGCGCATAGGTAAATGCTTTTTTTTAACTAATTTTATTTGCTAATTATCTAATACATGCATTCATCTCTTAGACTAGGAGTTCCGTGTTTTCTTAACACTATCATCCTTATTTGCTATGTTACGTTTTTAGTTATTGTTAATACATTTCAATTGCCTCTGGCAGTTAGGATATTTCCTCTGGTTGAATTGAACCATGTACATGATGTACACAGGAAAATTAAAATTCATCAATTTTGCAATCAAACCTTCATGCCAAACACTGTTAAATGCTTTCTCTATATCAAGAAGAGCAACGCCAGTCGAATATCCTTCAGATTTGTTGAGCCGATTTAAGTTCGCAACTCTTAATAACTGATGAGTGGTTGAATTCCCATGGCGCAAACCAAATTGCTCATAGCATAGCATAGCATAGCATATGTGATTGTACAAATCGTGGGTGGCTATACAATGCTCAATCCCCGCCTAACTCTTCAAAAGGACCCAAGCAACATTTCTTTCATGAATCAATTTGAATAGCGCAATCAACAGAACAATATGAAAGCTATTGATTGCAGTATTAAAACTAATTCATCAAAAAATGCTACACTTAGGTCCCTTTGAAAAACCAAGCGAGAATTGAACAATCTACTGTATATTGTCGCAAATTGGTACTTGGGATTAGTACCTTTTCTTATACAGTAGCAGTTGTATACCTGGCCACGTCCTTACAATCACGGAAGGAAGGGAAGGAATGTTAGTTCAACATCTACTAGTGAAGATGCAGGGAACCCATACTACCTTCATAGATGTCTCGGGAAGGAAAATTTGTGTTAGTGGGTAAGGTGAATAATAGGGAAGAGCGTTTGTCAATAACAGTATATGCTGAAAAAATAATAAAATATATTCATCAATTTACTTACGAACCGTCCAAAGGAGGACAAAGTAACCTGGATTTTACAAATGTTTCGCATTATATACAAAACACGCACACTTATTCACCGAACATTATAATCAGAACCAAAAACTCGGATTTTACGAATGCTCTAAATCCTACCTGAAACACGTCCGATCACGCACCAAATGTTTACTCACTCGGCCGCGCAAACTATCTGCAAAACACAAAATTTCGGCAAATCGCGCGATCGTTCTGCTGTCCGAAACAAGAGCCAACACGCACTGAACTAATGAACTTTATTACCGGCCGCGCAATGCAAAACACAAAATTTCGGCAAATCGCGCGATCGTACTGCCGTCCGAAACAAGAGCCAACACGCACTGAACTAATTAACTTTATTACCGGCCGCGCAATGCAAGACACAAAATTTCGGCAAATCGCGCGATCGTACTGCCGTCCGAAACAAGAGCCAACACGCACTGAACTAATTAACTTTATTACCAGCCGCGCAATGCAAGACACAAAATTTCGGCAAATCGCGCGATCGTACTGCCGTCCGAAACAAGAGCCAACACGCACTGAACTAATTAACTTTATTGCCGGCCGCGCAATGCAAGACACAAAATTTCGGCAAATCGCGCGATCGTACTGCCGTCCGAAACAAGAGCCAACACGCACTGAACTAATTAACTTTATTACCGGCCGCGCAATGCAAGACACAAAATTTCGGCAAATCGCGCGATCGTACTGCCGTCCGAAACAAGAGCCAACACGCACTGAACTAATTAACTTTATTACCGGCCGCGCAATGCAAGCCACAAAATTTCGGCAAATCGCGCGATCGTACTGCCGTCCGAAACAAGAGCCAACACGCACTGAACTAATTAACTTTATTACCGGCCGCGCAATGCAAGACACAAAATTTCGGCAAATCGCGCGATCGTACTGCCGACCGAAACAAGAGCAAAAACGCACTCTGGCGCAAACCAAATTGCTCATCAGCAAAAATAGAATTGTCATTAATATGAACCATCATTCTATTTAAAATAATCTTTTCAAACAGTTTGCATATTGAAGAAAGCAAACTGATTGGGCTATCGCTACTAGAAGCCTCAGCTGGATTTTTGTCCGGCTTCAAAATTGAAACAACTTTGGCGTTTTTCCATTTATCTGGAAAGTATGCCAATTGAAAACATTTGTTAAATAAATTAGCCAAAAAGGATAAAGAGCTCTCAGGAAGTTTTTTGATAAGTATGTAGAAAATACCATCATCACCCGGGGCTTTCATATTTTTAAATTTTCTAGTAATAGATCTCACTTCATCCAAATTAGTTCCCAACGAAGGGTCCAAAACATTCTCTTGATTGAGAATGTCTTCGAAACTCCGTGTAACCTGATCCTCATTTGGACTAGTGAGACCTAGACTAAAATTATGGGCACTCTCGAACTGCTGAGCAAGTTTTTGAGCCTTTTCGCCATTTGTTAATAATGTTAATAATGTTAATAATGTTAATAATGGGCTCAGAAGTTATGGTCAAAATACTTTTTCTTCGGGCAACAACGAGTGGAAAAGTCTAGCCCACTTTTCAGGCACTTAGCCCTAGCCGATTTGCTCGCAACAAGTTGCATTCGACGCAGAATCCTGTCCCATTGTTTCCTATTGACAATTGGCCGGATCGGACTATGGGCTCAGAAGTTATGGTCAAAATACTTTTTTTTAGGCAACAACGAGTGGAAAAGTCTAGCCCACTTTTCAGGCACTTAGCCCTAACCGATTTGCTCGCAACAAGTTGCATTCGACGCAAAATCCTGTCCCATTTGTCGTGACCGATCCAATCACCGCTCCTAATCGGAGCGATTGCCGCTACCTCCGAACGACAATCAAAGTAGAGAGCAGTTCTACCCGCTCTCTAACTTGATTGTCATCGGGAACTGCTTCCTCCGGCGACATTTCGACCAGCAGGGGGCGGTGCCACCCGCTTACCCGCTGCCTACTACTGCCACCGGGAACACGGACCTATTCCTATAGGTCCACCGCTGCTCGGACCTACTCCTGTAGGTCCTGGTCCAGGAATGGGCACTACGCTACGGTAGTCTCCGCCCAGGTGCAGGTTTCCCGTTGATGCGCCTAAACACATCGGCCAAAAATTCGAACTGTTTCTACCATTTTACTCATATCTATAGACATATGAGACATGGTCCGGTAGTGATGGGTTAACACTCCATTCGTTCCATTCATACCTTGTTGCCATATTTTACCATGAATGCCTTCACGTTCATTAGGTGCAATATAATTGCCTACTTTTTGGCGAATCGCCAGCAATATGCACTGAGCTTTCAAAGCTTGCTTACATCACATGTTAAAGAATTTGTGATATGCAAAGATTTATAATAAGTGCCTTGTATTTCTTTTTTTAGTTTTTCAGTACATTTAAATACTTGTTCGACTTTAATTTATTTTATTTTTTTTTACTTAATCGCTATCACCACAATCCCGCTCACCTCTACTCTCCAAGATGTTGCATTGTTGTTTAATACACATTCAATTATTATTATTGAATGTCTTATTTCGTTTTACATTTTCATATGCAAGATATTCACTAATCTAAGTCAAGTACTTAATACATATGCAATCAAAATCCATCACAATTCACAGGAATCAATATTTAATCAAAATTTTATCCATTGCAAATTACATCTAAACAAATCTAAACAATCCAGTCCAAATACATTACAAACTTACATGACATTCACATCCATTCTATGTCGACATTCTAACCTTTAAATCAACTTCTAATTCCAATTCGATCAACTTTATTTATTTTTGTTTAAATTTTCTACCCATCAATGTTTTTTTTTTTTTTATTTATGACTCTTCAATATTTTATCGAGTCTGAATGATTTTTTTTGGCACGTACAGAGTTTGTAAATCATTGCATATTATAAAATCACTTTGTTACTTAATTGCACCTGTGGTTCAAAATCAGGTTTTTTTTTTATCTCTAGGTTCTAACTCACCAGCAGTTCATTTCCAAATTGAACATCAAATATAATGAAGCACTAGATCCTAGCACTAGATTTTTCAATAATTTGTTAAAGTGAGTTTCTAATTACAGTTAAAGATCATTACTTATTCGAAGCCGAATTCATATCTAAAGATAAAAACAGTTCAATGCTGAATCCAATACAAATCTAAGCCCATTCATACCCAAATAAAAAATCAATCCAAATCCAATACAAAAACAAAACCAATCCACATCTAATCCAAACCAATAACGACCCAAATCCAATCCAAATCTAGACCAACTCCAGTCTAAACATAATAAAAATCCAATCCAAATACAATCCAATTCAAATCCAATCTAAATCTAGTTCAACTCCATTTCAAATCAAATCCAATGCAAGTCCTATACAAATCTAACCTAAATTCAATCCAATCAAAATCCAATGCAAATACAATACAAATCCAATTCCATCCAATCCAATTCAAATGCAATCTAAATCCAATCCAGATTCAATTCAAATTTAATCCAAGTTCAATCCAAATCAAATCCGATTTCAATGCAAATACAATCCAAATGCAATCCAATCTGGATTTTTTCGCAATCCAATCTAAATCCAATCCAAATGCAATCCAAATCCAATTCTACAAAAATCCAAAACAAATCCAATCTAAATCCAATTCAAATGCTATGCAATCCAAATACAATCCAAATCTAATTCAAATCCAATCAAAATCCAATTCAAATCTAATCCAAATCCCATTAAAATTCAATTCCAATCTAAATCAAGTCGAAATCAAATTCAAATCCAATCCTAATCCAGATCAAATTCAAATCCAATGCAAATCCATTCAAATAAAATCCAAATCTAGTACAATCCAAATTCAATCCAAATCCAATCCAAATCCAATCCAAATCCAATCCAAATCCAATCCAAATCCAATCCAAATCCAATCCAAATAAATCCAAATGCTATCCAATCCAAATCCACTAAAAACCAAATCCAAACTCCATTAAAATCCAATCCAAATCCATTCCAATTCGAATTCATTCCAAGTTTAATCCAATTTAAATCCAATCCAAATGCAATTCAAACCCAATCAAAATTTAGATCCAATCCAAATCAAATGCAAATCCATTCAAATCGAATCCAAATCTGGTACAACCCAATCTGAATCTAATCTGACTTCAATACAATCTAAATCCAATCAAAATGCAAATCCATTTCAACTCTCTTTCAAATTCAATCCAATCTAAATCCAATCCAAATGCAATCAATTTAAATCCAAATCCAATCCAAATGCAATCCAACTTAAATCCAATCCAATTATAATCCAAATGCAATTCAAACTCAATCTCAATTTAATCCAAATCCAACCTAAATCCAAACCGATATCAATGCAAATACAATCCAATCCAATTCAAAACTATTCCAAATTCAATAAAATCTGAATCCAATCCAGTTGCAATCCAGATTCAATTCGAATCCAATCCTACACCAATCCAGATCCAATCGAAAGGAAATACAAACTAAATTCCAAATCAAATGCAAATCCAATCAAGATCTAATCTGATTTCAATGGAAGTACAACCCAAATTCAATCCGAATACAAGTCCAATTCAAATCCAATCCAATCGAAATCCAATCCAATTACAAATCCAATTCAAATCTTTTCTAAATTCTATCCAATCTAAATCCAATCCAACTTCAATTCAAATCCAATCCAAATACATTTAAATCGTATCCACATCTAGTCCAATCCAAATACAATCTAAATCCAATTCAAATCCAATCCAAATCCCATTAAAATTCAATCCCATCTAAATCTAGTCCAAATGCAATTGAAATCAAATCCTAATCCAGATCCAATTCAAATTCATTCAATCGAATCCAAATCTAGTACAATCCAAATTCAATCCAAATCCAATCCGATTTCAATGCAAATACAATCCAAATGCAATCCAATCTGGATTTATTTTGCAATCCGAATCAAATCCAATCCAAATACGATCCAAATCTAATTCAAATCCAATCAAAATACAATTCAAATCTAATCCAAATCCCATTAAAATTCAATTCCAATCTAAATCCAATTCAAATCTATCCCAACTCAATCCAATCTAAATTCAGTCGAAATCAAATTCAAATCCAGCCCTAATCCAGATCCAATTCAAATCCAATGCAAATCCATTCAAATTGAATCCAAATCTAGTACAAACCAAATTCAATCCAAATCCAATCCGATTTCAATGCAAAACAATCCAAATGCAGTCCAAAGTCGATTCAAGTACGAGACACTGAAAACGAAATACGTATCTGTCAAGGTACAATCAAGTGGTGGAATTAAATGGGAAGGTACAAACTCGTCTTATCCAAACGCAATCCAAATCCAATCCAAATAAAATCCAAAATAAATCCATATGTTATCCAATCCAAAACCACTAAAAAACCAAATCCAAATTCAAATAAAAATTCAATCCCAAATTCAATCTGGATCCATTCCAATTCAAATTCATTCAAATCGAATCCAAATCTAGTACAATCCAAATTCAATCCAAATCCAATCCGATTTCAATGCAAATACAATCCAAGCGCAATTCAATCCGGATTTATTTTGCAATCTAAATCAATTCCAATCCAAATCAAATTCAAATCCAATCCTTCTTCATCTTCTTCAATGGCTCTATATTCTAACTGGAACTTGGCCTGCTTTCCAACTTAGTATTCTATTAGCATTTCCTCAGTCAATTGAATGAATTGAAAGGTTTTCTATGCCCGCTATTGCATGAGTATGTATCTTGTGTTGCAAGTACAATGGGTGCACTATGCCCACAGTGTCGAGAAACTTTCCAACCCGAGAACATCGTAGACCGGACTGAGAATCAAACTCGCCATCTCCGGATTAGCAATCCCACGCATTTGCTCGCAAGGCTACTGGAGACCCCAAATCCAATCCTACACCAATCCAAATCAAATTCAAATTCAATACAATTTCATTCAATTAGAATCCAAATCTAATGCAATCCAAATCCAATCCGATTTTAATGCAAATACAATCCAATCCTGATTTATTTTGCAATCCAAATCAAATCCAATCTAAATCAAATCCAAATTCAATCCAAATCCAACAAAATTCAATCCAATCTAAATCTAGTCCAAATGCAATTCAAATCAAATCCTAATCCAGATCCAATTCAAATTCGTTCAAATCGAATCCAAATCTAGTACAATCCAAATTCAATACAAATCAAATCCGATTTCAATGCAAATACAATCCAAATGCAATCCAATCTGGATTTATTTTGCGATCCGAATCAAATCCAATCCAAATACGATCCAAATCAAATTCAAATCCAATCAAAATACAATTCAAATCTAATTCAAATGCCATTAAAATTCAATTCCAATCTAAATCCAATTCAAATCTATCCCAAATTCTATCCAATCTAAATCCAGTCGAAATCAAATTCAAATCCAACCCTAATCCAGATCCAATTCAAATTCAATGCAAATCCATTCAAATCGAATCCAAATGTAGTACAAACCAAATTCAATCCAAATCCAATCCGATTTCCTCAGTCAATTGAATGAATTGAAAGGTTTTCTATGCCCGCTATTGCATGAGTATGTATCTTGTGTGGCAAGTACAATGGGTGCACTATGCCCAGAGTGTCGAGAAAGATTCCAACCCGAAAACATGAGAATCAAACTCGCCATCTCCGGATTAGCAATCCCACGCATTTGCTCGCAAGGCTACTGGAGACTCCAAATCCAATCCTACACCAATCCAAATCAAATCCAAAATAAATCCGATCCTAATCCAATTCAAATAATATCCAATCCAAAATATGATCCAAATCCAATTCGAATCCAATTCAAATCTTATCCAAATCCTACTAAAATTCAATTCAAAATTCAAATCGAATCCAAATCTAGTATACAATAAAAAATCAATCCAAATCCAATCCGATTTCAATGCAAATAGAATCCTAATTTAATACAAAGCCAATTCAAAACAATTCCACAATCAATCCAAATGCAATCCAAATCCAATTAAAATCCAAGTCCAATGCAAATGCAATCCAAATCCAATCGGTATCTTATCTGAATCCATTTCTAAAGCTTATTCCAAATGTATTCGATATCTAACAGTCATAATTTCATTTTTTTTGTAAGACACGTCCAAATAAAATGTGTGTTTTCCTACTCAAATCGCAGTATAATTCTAAATCTAATATAAAAATCCAAGACAATACTCGATTTGGAATCCAACCCTATGACTCAATATCAAACTTTTGTCTGATTTCAATCAGAAACAAGTTAAAAAATCTAATTTTAAACTCATTAGTAATCCAATTCCAATTCTAATTGAATTCTAAAACTCAATCTAATTATTTCTGTTCTAATTAAAATATTTTATCATCTCTTGTCACTTATCTGAGACCTCCGTCTACTTCCACCGGAGTCTCCTTTGTTTCGCAGCACTATGTCTATCTTCAACGAGGAGAGCCATCTTTTTTTATTTTGACCTCCGATTTTCTCAACCGGAGTCTTTTCCTTCTTTCTCGGCTCACCGTCTATCTCTACCGGTGAGCCTTCTTTATTCTTCCATCTTCTATCTATTTTTCGACTCTCCGTCTATCTCCACCGGAGAGTCATCTTTTTTTGTCTTAGACCTCCGTCTACCTTAACCGGAGTCTTTTCTTTCTTTCGGCTCTCCGTCTATCTCCACCGGAGAGCCTACCAATCCTACCTTTTGCGCCATTGTCGTGACCGATCCAATCACCGCTCCTAATCGGAGCGATTGCCGCTACCTCCGAACGACAATCAAAGTAGAGAGCAGTTCTACCCGCTCTCTAACTTGATTGTCATCGGGAACTGCTTCCTCCGGCGACATTTCGACCAGCAGGGGGCGGTGCCACCCGCTTACCCGCTGCCTACTACTGCCACCGGGAACACGGACCTATTCCTATAGGTCCACCGCTGCTCGGACCTACTCCTGTAGGTCCTGGTCCAGGAATGGGCACTACGCTACGGTAGTCTCCGCCCAGGTGCAGGTTTCACCGTTGATGCGCCTAAACACATCGGCCAAAAATTCGAACTGTTTCTACCATTTTACTCATATCTATAGACATATGAGACATGGTCCGGTAGTGATGGGTTAACACTCCATTCGTTCCATTCATACCTTGTTGCCATATTTTACCATGAATGCCTTCACGTTCATTAGGTGCAATATAATTGCCTACTTTTTGGCGAATCGCCAGCAATATGCACTGAGCTTTCAAAGCTTGCTTACATCACATGTTAAAGAATTTGTGATATGCAAAGATTTATAATAAGTGCCTTGTACTTCTTTTTTTAGTTTTTCAGTACATTTAAATACTTGTTCGACTTTAATTTATTTTATTTTTTTTAACTTAATCGCTATCACCACACCATTGTTTCATATTGACAATTGGCCGAATCGGACAATGGGCTCAGAAGGTATGGTCAAAATACTTTTTCTTCGGGCAACAACGAGTGGAAAAGTCTAGCCCACTTTTCAGGCACTTAGCCCTAACCGATTTGCTCGCAACAAGTTGCATTCGACAGAGAATTCTGTCCTATTGTTTCCTATTGACAATTGGCCGGATCGGACTATGGGCTCAGAAGTTATGGTCAAAATACTTTTTCCTCGGGCAACAACGAGTGGAAAAGTCTAGCCCACTTTTCAGGCACTTAGCCCTAGCCGATTTGCTCGCAACAAGTTGCATTCGACGCAGAATCCTGTCCCATTGTTTCCTATTGACAATTGGCCGAATCGGACAATGGGCTCAAAAGTTATGGTCAAAATACTTTTTCTTCAGGCAACAACAAGTGGAAAAGTCTAGCCCACTTTTCAGGCACTTAGCCCTAACCGATTTGCTCGCAACAAGTTGCATTCGACGCAGAATCCTGTCCCATTGTTTCCTATTGACGAATCGGACTATGGGCTCAGAAGTTATGGTCAAAATAATTTTTCTTCAGGCAACAACGAGTGGAAAAGTCTAGCCCACTTTTCAGGCACTTAGCCCTAACCGATTTGCTCGCAACAAGTTGCATTCGACGCAGAATCCTGTCCCATTGTTTCCTATTGACAATTGGCCGGATCGGACAATGGGCTCAGAAGTTATGGTCAAAATACTTTTTCTTCAGGCAACAACGAGTGGAAAAGTCTAGCCCACTTTTCAGGCACTTAGCCCTAACCGATTTGCTCGCAACAAGTTGCATTCGACGCAGAATCCTGTTCCATTGTTTGTTATTGACAATTGGCCGAATCGGACAATGGGCTCAAAAGTTATGGTCAAAATACTTTTTCTTCAGGCAACAACGAGTGGAAAAGTCTAGCCCACTTTTCAGGCACTTAGCCCTAACCGATTTGCTCGCAACAAGTTGCATTCGACGCAGAATCCTGTTCCATTGTTTGTTATTGACAATTGGCCGAATCGGACAATGGGCTCAAAAGTTATGGTCAAAATACTTTTTCTTCAGGCAACAACGAGTGGAAAAATCTAGCCCACTTTTCAGGCACTTAGCCCTAACAAGTTGCATTCAACGCAGAATCCTGTCCCATTGTTTCCTATTGAAAATTGGCCGGATCGGACAATGGGCTTGGAAGTTATGGCCAAAATACTTTTTCTCATAAAAAAGCGCGTAAAAATTTATAGCTCACTTTTTTAGCACTTACCCTCAACCAATTTCCTCGCAACAGGTTGCATTCGACGCAAAAACATGTCCCATTGTTTCCTATTCAGAATTGGCCAGATCGGACTATGGGCTCGGTAGATATGCCCAAAATATTTTTTCCTTCATACCAAAAGTGCGTAGAAATTACTCACTCGAAACAAAAAACGAGAAAGGCACCATCACCGTTAGGTGGATTAATCTGGGTTTTTTAATTTCATTTTGCAAATCTCGCCAAATAACTTTTAACGCGGGATCGCGAGTTCTTTGGTATTGACTTCTTCTCACATTTTTAAGACGGATCAGTAGCTGAAGATCGTCGTCAATAATAATGGAGTTGAATTTAATTTCACATTTAGGAATTGCAATGCCTCTGGCTTCGACAATTAAATTTGTCAAAGATACGAGAGCATTGTCAATATCACTTTTGGTATCGAGAGGAATATTAACATCAAAATTCCTATCGATATACGTTTTATATAAATCCCAATCAGCTCTATGATAATAAAAAGTAGAGCTGATTGGATTGTTAATGGCTTCTTGTAAAAATCCAAACGACACAGGAAAGTGATCAGAGTCAAAGTCAGCATGAGTTACCAATTGGCCACACAGCTGACTTGAATCCGTTAAAACCAAATCAATTGTCGAAAGATTTCGAGTGGTTGAAAAACAAATTGGGATATTGAACAGTATAATATCCCACAGATTATTATTATTTAATCAGACTAAGGCCGAAGTGGCCTGTGCGGTATATAAGAGTCTTCTCCATTCGGCTCGGTCCATGGCTACACGTCGCCAACCACGCAGTCTACGGAGGGTCCGCAAGTCATCTTCCACCTGATCGATCCACCTTGCCCGCTGCGCACCTCGCCTTCTTGTGCCCGTCGGATCGTTGTCGAGAACCATTTTCACCGGGTTACTGTCCGACATTCTGGCTACGTGCCCGGCCCATCGCAGTCGTCCGATTTTCACGGTGTGAACGATGGATGGTTCTCCCAACAGCTGATGCAATTCGTGGTTCATTCGCCTCCTCCACGTACCGTCCGCCATCTGCACCCCACCATAGATGGTACGCAGCACTTTCCTTTCGAAAACTCCAAGTGCGCGTTGGTCCTCCACGAGCATCGTCCAGGTCTCGTGTCCGTAGAGGACTACCGGTCTAATTAGCGTTTTGTAGATTGTCAGTTTGGTACGGCGGCGAACTCTATTCGATCGGAGCGTCTTGCGGAGTCCAAAGTACGTACGATTTCCAGCCACTATGCGTCTCCGAATTTCTCTGCTGGTGTCATTTTCGGCAGTCACCAGTGAGCCCAAGTACACAAATTCTTCTACCACCTCGATTTCGTCACCACCGATGCAAACTCGCGGTGGGTGGCTCACATTGTCTTCTCTTGAACCTCTTGAACCTGAAATATCCCACAGAACAATCTTCAAATAAAATGTTGCCGTTGAAATTGCTTTGAGCATTATTCCATGAACGGTGTTTGGCATTGAAGTCACCAATTACGAAGAATTTAGATTTGTTGCGAGTTAGAATTTGAAGATCAGCTTTCAACAAATTCTTTTGCTGCCCATTGCATTGAAAAAGCAAGTAGGCTGCAATGAAGGAAAATTGTCCAAAATTTTTTTCAACAGAAACTCCCAAGGTTTCAAAAACTTTGGTTTCGAACGAAGAAAATAATTTATGTTTGATACGTATATTAATGACAATGGCGACCCCACCACAGGCGCTGTCAAGACGATCATTTCTGTAGATAAAATAATTTGGATCTCGTTTAATGGAGAGTCTTGGTTGTAAATAGGTTTCAGTTATAATGGCAATTTGCACATTATGAACTGTTAGGAAGTTGAATAATTCATCTTCCTTACCCTTATCCTTCGCCACCGCACCAAATGTGTCATGAACAAGACGCTAATAAGACCGGTTGTCCTCTACGGACATGAAACATGGACAATGCTCGAGGAGGACTTGCAAGCACTCGGAGTATTCGAGAGACGGGTGCTTAGGACCATCTTTGGCGGTGTGCAAGAAGACGGCGTGTGGCGGCGAAGAATGAACCATGAGCTCGCCTAGCTCTACGGCGAACCCAGTATCCAGAAGGTAGCTAAAGCCGGAAGGGTACGATGGGCAGGGCATGTTGCAAGAATGCCGGACAGCAACCCTGCAAAGATGGTGTTCGCTTCCTGTGCGGCGTTGGACAGGCCTATAAACATGAACAAGTCTAATATACTATTCTTTAGTCACATGACAGATCGTAGCAGCCATCGCATGCAAGAGACACATTCGCGGCCAGTCAATTCTCGCTTAACTTTTCAAAAGTACTTAAGTAACATTTTTTCATAAATTAATTTGAATAGCGCAATCAACAGAACAACATGAAAGCTTTTGATTGCAGTACTCAAATTAATTCATGAAACAAATGTTACTTAGGACCTTTTGAAAAGTTAAGCGAGAATTCTTCCTTCATCACGAGATCAGTCGCGAGTGCAAGCAATGTAAACATGATGGGTGATTCGTATGTGCGATATAGAATTGCACATTTGGCGATCCTGCCAGGAGTGTGTGCTGGCGGCGTTGCTTGTGGAAATTGCACACCATCTTTGCAGGGTTGCTGTCCGGCATTCTTGCAACATGTCCTGCCCATCGTACCCTTCCGGCTTTAGCTACCTTCTGGATACTGGGTTCGCCGTAGAGTTGGGCGAGCTCATGGTTCATTCTTCGCTGCCACACACCGTCTTCTTGCACACCGCCAAAGATGGTCCTAAGCACCCGTCTCTCGAATACTCCGAGTGCTTGCAAGTCCTCCTCGAGCACTAGGAACGGCGTCAAAATCCGATGATCCAGCGGCATTGGGATCGATTATTTCGAAACCACCATTATTGATGTTTGCTGGCGCGTCGAAATTGTTCACTCTAGATGGTCCCGCCACGGCGAAATTATTGGTGCCTGATGGTCCGGCAACGGCGAGATCATCAAGTTTCGATGGTTCAGAAACGGTTAGTTCTTGATTTTCACATTCTATATTAACTGCACTTGGAGTTGCTGGCTCGTTTCCTTTCTTGATAAAGCGATAAAGTCTGCAATAGCAGGTATTACAAATGTAGGAACAGCTTTTATCCAACTTTATTCTCCTTTCCGCTGCATAATCATACAGTTTAGGAGTAAGTTTCCTGTAACAATGAATCGCCTGCTTTGAGCGTGCTTACAGCGGCACACTAGGAGTTAACTTTCTGAAATCAGGGCATCAAAGGTTCGATTTCTCAAAATTAAGCACCTCAATCGAAAAAATATTTGGTAAGCGTAGTAGCGGACACCATCTTTTACAACCGGTACCAAATAGTTTTTCGTGAAAAGTTCCTAATTTTTGGAAAACCTGCATTAGATGTCTTTCGCCATACAAATTTCTGACGGTTAACTCATGCTGGCTATTTTGCGCATATATTATAGCGCATGGATGTGACAGCGGCGGGTAGAAAATCAGCCACTGCCAATAATCCATTACTTCAAACATGGCAATTTGAGCATTCGTGCTTCATTGTATTAAACGTTTCTTCAGTAAGGCAACTGGACAATTTCACTGATTTTCTTGACTAACATATGCTTTATCTTATAGACCACTTTAAATAGTCCCTTTGGGTAGCATTTAGGTAGAGTGAACAAGGAAAAGGAGATAGATTAATCATAATAAAAAAAATACAATGAATTACCTGCATCAAAAATATTGAAAACATATAAACAAAGCAGGTAACCTTTTGTATGGAGCGCTGAAAACCAACCTTTTTGAAAAACGACAACGATTTTGGAAAATGAAATCATCAATAACAACACCAGACCATTCCGATTGAATTATTTTCAGCTATTGTGATTCGTAAATTCTTATAATATTATATTATGGCCTGTGCGGTATATAAGAGTCTTCTCCATTCGGCTCGGTCCATGGCTACACGTCGCCAACCACGCAGTCTACGGAAGCTCCGCAAGTCATCTTCCACCTGATCGATCCACCTTGCTCGCTGCGCACCTCGCCTTCTTGTGCCCGTCGGATCATTGTCGAGAACCATTTTCACCGGGTTACTGTCCGACATTCTGGCTACGTGCCCGGCCCACCGCAGTCGTCCGATTTTCGTAGTGTGAACGATGGATGGTTCTCCCAGCAGCTCATGCAACTCCTCCACGTGGTTCATTCGCCTCCTCCACGTACCGTCCGTCATCTGCACCCAACCATAGATGGTACGCAGCACTTTCCTTTCGAAAACTCCAAGTGCGCGTTGGTCCTTCACGAGCATCGTCCAGGTCTCGTGTCCGTAGAGGACTACCGGTCTAATGAGCGTTTTGTAGATTGTCAGTTTGGTACGGCGGCGAACTCTATTCGATCGGAGCGTCTTGCGGAGTCCAAAGTACGTACGATTTCCAGCCACTATGCATCTCCGAATTTCTCTGCTGGTGTCATTTTCGGCAGTCACCAGTGAGCCCAAGTACACAAATTCTTCTACCACCTCGATTTCGTCACCACCGATGCAAACTCGCGGTGGGTGGCTCACATTGTCTTCTCTTGAACCTCTTCCTATCATGTATTTCGTCTTCGACGTGTTGATGACTAGTCCGATCCGCTTAGCTTCCCTCTTCAGTCTGATGTAGGCTTCCTCCATCTTCTCAAAGTTACGTGCCATAATATCTATGTCGTCGGCGAAGTCAAATAGCTGGACGGACTTATTGAAAATTGTACCACTCGTGTTAATCCCTGCTCTTCGTATTACCCCTTCCAAAGCGATGTTGAATAGCAGGCACGAAAGACCACCACCTTGCTGTAACCCTCTGCGGGTTTCGAAGGGACTCGAGAATGCCCCTGAAACTCGAACTACGCACATCACCCGATTCATCGTCGCTTTGATCAACCGTGTCAGTTTATCCGGAAATTCGTTTTCGTGCATTAGCTGCCATAGCTGGTCCCGATCGATTGTATCATATGCGGCTTTGAAGTCGATGAATAGATGATGTGTGGCCACGTTGTATTCGCGGCATTTCTGCAGTACTTGGCGAATGGCGAACACCTGGTCCGTGGTGGAGCGTTCGCCCATAAAACCCGCCTGGTACTGCCCCACGAACTCCCGTGCAATTGGTGCTAGTCGACGGCATAAAATTTGGGAGAGTACCTTGTAGGCGGCGTTCAGCAATGTGATTGCGCGGTAGTTGCTACAATCCAGCCCTTTTTGTAGATGGGACACACGACACCTTCCATCCACTCCTGCGGCAAAACTTCCTCCTCCCAAATCTTGGTAATGACCCAGTGCAGCGCTCTAGCCAGTGCCTCACCACCGTGTTTAAATAGCTCTCGTGGTAGTTGGTCAACCCCAGGGGATTTGTTGTTCTTCAGCCGGCCAAACTCCTCCTGGATTTCCTGGAGATCCGGAGCCGGTAAAATTATGTCCTGCGCGCGTTCTCCCAGGTCCATCACCATACCGCCATCTTTGTCTGCCATTCAGGTGTTCTTCGTAGTGCTGCCTCCACCTTTGGATCAGCTCACGCTCGTTCGTAAGAAGGTTCCCGTTTATGTCCTTACACATATCAGGCTGTGGTACGTGTCCCTTACGTGAACGGTTTAACTTCTCATAGAACTTTCGTGTGTTATTAGCGCGGTATAGTTGCTCCGTCTCTTCACGGTCTCAATCTTCCTGCTGGCGCTTTTTCCTCCGGAAAATCGAGCTTCGCCTGTTCCGCGCCTGTTTATATCGTGTCTCGTTCGCCCTTGTGCGGTGTTGCAGCAATCTCGCCCATGCTGCATTCTTCTCTTCCACTAACTGCTCACATTCGCCGTCATACCAGTCGTTTCTTTGATCTGGGGGCACCGTGCCAAGTGCCGCGGTTGCGGTGCTACCAATGGCGGATTGAATATCTCTCCAGCCATCTTCAAGAGACGCTGCGCCTAGCTGCTCTTCCGTTGGGAGTGCCACTTCCAGCTGCTGCAAATTTACCGTCGATTAGAACGTGGTCGATTTGGTTTTCCGTTTCTTGGTTAGGTGATCTCCATGTGGCCTTGTGGATATTTTTGTGGGGAAAGAAGGTGCTTCGGACTACCATTCCGCGGGAGGCTGCGAAGTTTATGCATCATTGGCCGTTGTCATTCGATACGGTGTGCAGACTATCCGGTCCGATGACCGGTCTATACATTTCCTCCCTTCCTACCTGTGCGTTCATGTCACCGATGACGATTTTGACGTCCCACAGTGGGCATCCATCATATGTCTGCTCCAGCTGTGCGTAGAACGCTTCTTTCTCGTCGTCGGGTCTCCCTTCGTGTGGGTAGTGCACGTTGATGATGCTATAGTATAAGAAACGGCCTTTAATCTTCAGCTTGCACATCCTTGCGTTGATTGGCTGCCACCCAATCACACGATGACGCATCTTACCCAGCACTATGAAGCCGGTTCCCAGCTCGTTGGTGGTGCCACAGCTTTGGTAGAAGGTTGCCGCTCGATGCCCGCTTTTCCACACTTTCTGTCCTGTCCAGCAAGTCTCCTGCAGCGCCACGACGTCGAAGTTGTGGGGATGTAATTCATCGTAGATCATCCTGTCGCAACCTGCGAAACCTAGCGACTTGCAGTTCCATGTTCCAAGCTTCCAATCGTGATCCTGTATTCGTGCCTGGGTCTTTGCAGATTATATCGAGTCTCAGTAATGATTGGTTTTCCAGGCGGGTTATTCGGCCTGCGCAAACCTCCTGTCTCGTCGGAGGGCCGTCATGTCAGGGCTGTTTAGCGTCCCACCTAACACCAGGACTTGGACTTGTGCGCTTTGAGCGGTACACGGTCGCTTCGGTGGGGCCTACTTGCGGACACATGCAGCTTTTTATAGAGGTTTAACAGGGCCCACTGTCAAACCCCACCACATCCTAGGCAAGCCCCACAACTCGCAGATAGCCTGGGGAGGGATCGTCAAGCCCTTGGACATAGTCCCTGCCGCCCGCATAATTCTTATAATAAACGGGACCAAACAAACACTCTTGAATATCATTTTCATACTTTTTATTTAATTTGAGCTATGCTATATATAATAGCCCTGTTTGTCTGTCCGGTGACTAGCCAACAAGACGCAGCACGCGGGGAAATTCTCAAAAAAAAAAAAATCTAGAAATATTTGCCGATTGTATGACATTTGCCGGGGCTCTCCTTAGCCGTGCGGTAAGACGCGCGGCTACAAAGCAAGACCATGCTGAGGGTGGCTGGGTTCGATTCCCGGTGCCGGTCTAGGAAATTTTCGGATAGGAAATTGTCTCGACTTTCCTGGGCATAAAAGTATCATCGTGTTAGCCTCATGATATATAAATGCAAAAATGGTAACCTGGCTTAGAAACCTCGCAGTTAATAACTGTGGAAGTGCTTAATGAACACTAAGCTGCGAGGTGGCTCTGTCCCAGTGTAGGGATGTAATGCCAATAAGAAGAAGAAGAAGATGACATTTGCCAGATAACCATTTGCCAGAATGGTTTTTGCCAGAAACCCATTTGCCAGAATGGACCATATGCCAGAAAGCCATTCCCCAGAATAGACCATTTGCCAGAATGTTATTTGCCAGAATGTACCATTCCCCAGAAATAGTAAAACTGGAAATTTCTATTATTATTGATTGCTAAAGAATAGAAAAAATGTATAAAGAATGTAATTTTGCATTATTTGGTGGATTTGGCATTATTTAATAATGAAGGGATTTGCGGTATAACTAATTTTCATAAAAGGGATTATTCAACATATATAAAAGGGATTATTCAACAACAAGTCTAGGCAAAATGTCTATTTCTAAAGAAGGAATCATATCCACAATTGGCTTATTCAAACACGGACACGGGAAACCACCTACGTTTAAAAAAGGGATAATATCTTCTTCTTCATTGGCATTACATCCTCACTGGGACATAGCCGCCTCGCTGCTTAGACTCTGTCTCATTTGGAGAATTAAACTGAAATTAAACTTAAAAGTGACATTTCAATAATTAACAAATAACCCTGCTCGCAGAGTAAGATTACTTTTGACAGATATCGAATCATTTTCCATCGATGTCTTATTGGAATTGCTGGGTAGCACCAGCCATTTTTATGACTGGGTTATGTGCTAATTTTCAAACTATCACTTTTAAGTTTAATTCTCCAAATGAGCCAGAGCCTTAGTGTTCATTCAGTACTTCCACAGTTATTAACCGTGAGATTTCTAGGTCAAATTACCATTTTTGCATTCGTATATCATGAGGCTAACACGATGATACTTCTATGCCCAGGGAAGTACAGATAATTTCCAAACAAAAAAATGCCTAGACCGGCACCAGGAATCGAACCCAGTCACCCTCAGCATGGTCTTGCTTTATAGCCGCGCATCTTATCGCTAGGCTAAGAAGGACACCGGGATAACATCTATTCTTGCCTTAATCGGAGCAAGCACCTTTTTTAAGAAATGGATCATATCTATCATTGCTTAATTTCTGACAAACGCCTATTTTCAAAGAAGGGATCACATCCACTTTTGCTTTAATTTGGACAAGCGCCTACTTTTAAAAGAAGGAATCACATCCACCATTCCTTCATTCGAGGCAAACGCCTACTTTTAAGGAAGGGACCACATCCACCATTGCCTTAATCCGAGCAAGCGCCTTCTTTGAAAGAATGAATTACATGCACAATTACCCTTATCCGGAAAAAGGCCTTCTTTCGAAGAAGGGATCATATCGACCATTGCCTTAATCCTGGCAAACACCTATTTTTAAAGAAGGGTTCACATCAACCATTGCCTTAATCTGGGCAAGCACCTAATTTTAAAGAAGGTATCACATTAACCATTGCCTTAATTCGGACAAGCGCCTTCTTTTGCAAAGGGATCATGTCCACCATTGTTTTAATCCCGGCAATCGCCTATTTTTAAAGAAGGGTTCACATCCACCGTTGCCTTATTCCCGGCAAGCGCCTGCTTTTAGAGATGGAATCACATCCACCATTGCCATAATCCGGGCAAGCGCCTACTTTTAAAGAAGGAATTACATCAACCATTGCGTTAATCCGAGCAAGCGCCTATTTTTAAAGAAGGATTCACATTTACCATTACCTTAGCACCAAGACCTTACCTTACCAAGAAGGGATCACACCCACCATTGCCTTAAGCCGGGCAAACACCTATTTGAAAGAAAGGATCACATCCGCCATTTTTGCCTTAATCCAGGCAAGCTGCTATACTCGGCTTATGTATGCATACGTCTTATGTACAGATTAGCTATTTTCAATTCTATTTACGACCGGTGCGGTGTTTTATTCCTCAGTAGAAAACAACTATACAACAACACCAAAGCAAAATTATAAAAAATATCCCTTATGCCAAAAGACCTTCTCTTTTAACGCTGTTCATAGTTATGCCTAAAGTTCATGGCGTTAAGAATTATTGCGCATACTGGGCAAACGCGCGCATGGCAAATAGGTGGCGACCAATTCTGGGGAATGGTGCACTCTGGGGAATCGTACATTCTGGCAAATAGCTTTCTGGGGAATGGTGCATTCTGGCAAACGACTTTTTGGGGAATGGTCCATTCTGGCAAAAGGCCTTCTGGCAACTGACGAATGTCATACAACCACAACAAACGTTGAAAATTTTGGTTTTTTGAAAAAAAAAACACTTGCTACAGGCGCTACTGCGTCCACGAATAAACTAGTTTGAAATAATGGAGAATAACGTTCATTCCATTTGTGTATGGACAGAAAACTTGAAATTTTGACCATTTTAGCAAATTTGGGTACACCAATACACCAAGCCAAATATTTTAGTAAGAACTAGAAGTAATAAGCTTTCTATCCATAGAAAAACATTGCAAATCAATCCAGTGGTTCAAAAGTTATGATTTTTTTTACCTTCTCTTTTAACGCTGTTCATAGTTATGCCCTGAGACGAGACCTGCAAAGACGCTGCTTCTTTTTTCTTGTTTTGACACTTGTTCTTCTTTTCATCACAGTTGACCATCGAGTTTCAACTGTTTACTTGACTGTTTCACCTAAGCCCCAGGTGGACCCTTCTGAGCACAATAAAAGTGTATCCAATTCACGAAATAGTTAATTCATTTTCATAAGGATTTTTATACCGGGAACAAAATAAAGGTTTATTACTGATTATTAACAAGCTAAACGGAAGGTTTGGAATACTCGTTAAAGTAAAAAAGTCTTGGTAAAACAAAAATGATGTGGAATATTTTATTTGGGATACCAATACTTTCACTCAAAAAGCTGCTGGTTGCACCTGACAGCTCGTGACAGCAGTTGACTGGCAGCAACTGAAGTTACATTTTTTCCTCTTTGCTGGTCTCGTCTCAGGTTATGCCTAAAGTCCATGGCGTTAAGAATTATTGCGCATACTGGGCAAGGCTTGAATTCACTTCAGCACCTTCTTATATTCCACATTCCACTCCATTCAAATGCCAACCAAAATCTTGCGGAAAATCTACCCCAGTTTAAAGACGACCTTTACTGTGTTGATATTGGATATCGATAGCAGTGTTGTGAAAACTCAAATTCTTAAATCAATTCAATTCAAATCAAGCGCGATTCTAACACTACCCGACTCATGGCACAGATAATTGTTTATTATTCGATTCGCGGTTTGCATCATTGCTTAAGGTGATTATACAATAAAGCCAGAAATCGGCCATTTTGTAAACCACGTGCTTTTCCAATATTTTTTTCAAGAGCACGAGATGAAAGAAACATAACGCGTATGGGGCTGAAATAATGGTAGATCGTTTGCTTAGTTATGCTGAACAATCATAATTTGAGTTTCGGCACAGTACGGAAACTATTACGCCAGATTTGGGCGTTTGGAAATGTATGTAAATAAACGTGTGGTGAATTTGAAATTCACCACGGGCTTCATTCTATAATCACCTTAATTTCTACGTGTTATTCTCCGTTGAATTGATCGAATTTACTTTCTTCCGTTATACGCTAGGAGAAGAATGAATTCTGTCATCAAAAGAAAAAGTAGAATCATGAAAAAAAATTCACAGCGAGGTATGGAATGCAGCTTTCAAAATAATTTTCAAAATTTCAAAATAAAATTTATTTATAAATAATTTGTAGCATGAGATTAGAATTTTGATTATCTTCTTCTTCTTCTTATTGGCATTACATCCCCACACTGGGACAGAGCCGCCTCGCAGCTTAGTGTTCATTAAGCACTTCCACAGTTATTAACTGCGAGGTTACCATTTTTGCATTCGTATATCATGAGGCTAGCACGATGATACTTTTATGCCCAGGGAAGTCGAGACAATTTCCAATCCGAAAATTGCCTAGACCGGCACCGGGAATCGAACCCAGCCACCCTCAGCATGGTCTTGCTTTGTAGCCGCGCGTCTTACCGCACGGCTAAGGAGGGCCCTGATTATCTACATTATACATATATTAATTTGATTGTTAGTGACAATGAAGTTTTTTCTTGAAATGATTCCGGAGATGGTACTACTTTTAATCTTAATTGAATTTCTAATCCCGCCTAATAAATTATTTTCATAAAAATCTCTGTTTGTAATTTTTAAAATTATTTTTATTTCCATTGGCTATACCTTGCCGCGTTAAATTTCGGTGATTCTACTTTTCCTCTGATGACAGCGTTCATCCTCTTCTCCTCGCGTATGGTCACCCCGTGTCATGGCTGAAGATTGTGTACAGACTACACATGCAGAGGTAGGAGTGTCTTAGCGTAGTATCTGTAGGCCCAGGCAGTTACCGCTATAGGTCATTGCGCGCGGCAAACCTAACCTTACTATTTTGACAGGTACTGGTCCTGTTGTTTACGTTTCGGACTTTTTTTTATCCAAATTAAATCTGCATATTGTACAATGTTGAAGACATTCTGTACATTCCGCATTCAAATATTGGTAATTATCGATAAGTTTAGGTAATTATCGATCAGAAAATCCAAAGAATCATAGAAGAATCTCAAAATTAAAATAAAGTCGTCTGTAAACAACAGGACCAGTACCTGTCAAAAGTCGTGCGTGACGTCACCGTGCAATGGAGTATTGCCTCCTCGAGACATGGCAGTGGAGTGTTAGAGTGAGCATTCAAGTGAGTCTCAAATGGTATGAGTGCCTATGTGAATGAGTACATAAGGTATGTACAGCCAATCCTCCATAAATAATGCTGGAAAGTTGTCCCGGGGGGAATTAGGGTGGGTGTCTAAGGAGGGTTTAGTGGGTGAGAGTCTCTCACTCCGGTACACTGCCATGTGGTAGCTTGGCAACTAATACGCGTGTGCTGGGTCAGTGCATAATGCATTACTCCTTGTAAAAAAAAACGCACACACAAACATAAATGAAATTTCCCTTTCCCTTCAGAAAGCTAATCGGAGTTTCCCCAGAAAATGATCCGGTATTTTACTGGTAAGTTCTTTGGAATTTCCTCGGTAAAGTTTTTGAAATTTTCTCAAGAATTATTTTGGAATTTCCTTGGGTTATAACCGGAATACTTTCGACACTTTCGACCGGAATACTTCATTGTTGCATCTGCTTTCCGCAAAATCTTGTTCGAACTGAGAATTAAAGGTAGACCCCCGCGAGCTGCTGGATTTTGATGTCTGCTTGCGATATACAAACATGATTGATTGGTTTACCTATTTCTAAACTTTTTATAATTATCGATTATAAATCACCGTAAATCAACATTTTTAGAAGACTGCATAAAAGCGTTGACTCGGCCTTGATCGAATGTTCTAAAACATTAAAAATCTATTGAAAACGGGTTAGATACTGTTTTATCTTTATTTATGTGATTTTTGAGATTTGGATCAGTTCTTCACTCAGCTTAGATGTGATGATATTTTCGTGAAACTCTTCAGTAACTTTTGTACTTTTGTACTCTCTCCAGTATAGAAAACACAAACGAAGTCTCACGAATGTGAGGCCATTGTACCATTGGTTTGACTTCGTTAAATGAAGCAATTTCAACATTTCACATTTAATTACATCTTAGACACCATGCTGATATTTATTACAATTGATCGGATTTATTTCAAAATTTCACTGCACATCGATTCCGCCTCACTGATTCAAACATGATAATTTCAAGTGTACCACTCTAAACATGCTCAATTTTCTTTAGTTAGTCATCAAATCCAAAGACAATGAATTATTGGCAGTGGCTGATTTTCTATCCGCCGCTGCCACATCCAGGCGCTATAGTATATGCGTAAAATAGCCTGCATGAGTTAACTGCCAGAAATTTGTATGGCGAAAGCCATCTAATGCAGGTTTTCTCAAAATAAGGAACTTTTCATGAAACACTATTTGGTACCGGTTATGTAGGAAGGTGCCCGCTACTACGCCTACCAAATATTTCTTCGATGAAGGTGCTTAATTTTGAGAAATTGAACATTAGATGCCTTTCGCCATACTGATTTCGGAAAGTTAAATCCTAGTGTGCCGCTGTAAGCACGCTCAAAGTGGGCGATTAATTAAATCATCTTCTATCTTATTAAAAATGAGGCTTGATTCAATCATTATAACTTATTTAAAAAAAAACTTTTATATGTTCTTTTTTCAGATAGCGACTGGGGAAAAGAAAGAGACGTATTGATTATACGAGACGAGAACAAATCATTCGGAATAAGCATAGTGGGAGGAACGGTAGGTACATTATACAATATAGCAAATATCTAGTTAAGACGAAGTCAACAGGCAGCTTTGGCTTTGGTAGATTGTCATGATGCAGTTTATTCAATGTTTGTTTATTATTGATAAAAAAAAACCCTGACCTTACATAGCGGTGTTTGTGCATTAAATAAACAAAAAAAAGTGAGAGTTCCTTGGCATAATTTTTGTATAAAAATCGTATATTGGCCATAACATTTGATCCCATAGCCCAATCTGTCCAATTTTGAATAGGAAACAATGGGAAACAGTTCCTAGAACATGAGTGAGCTTTGCGCATATACATACATACACACACGCACATAGGGACACACATACAGGCATCATCTCAATTTGTATTGCTGAGTAAATTGGTATACTATGGGTCTTCGGGCCTCCTATCACAAAATCACCTTTGGAGTGAACATATGAACATATAGCCTTCACGTTACACCTTGGTGTACGAAAAAATCTAAAATGTCTTACTTTTCTGAATGTGTCCTATACCGCCGCTAAACGCATTACTGTCACAAAAATTAGATATGAAATATGCGTATTCTTTCGTTATGCTAAACAAAATTCCTAGGTAGTATCTTGTAAATCTTTAGGGAAGCAGAGTCTATGTCCAAGGGCTTGACGATTTATCCCCAGGTCAACTGCGAGCTGTGGTGCTTGCCTAGGATATGGTGAGGTTAGACAGTGATCTCTGTTGAACTTATATAAAAAGCTGGATGTATCCACAAGCAGGCTCCGCCAAAGCGATCGTGACCTGGTGTTAGGTGGGACCCTAAACAGACCTGACACGACGGCCCCCCGACGAGACAGGAGTTTTACGCAGGCCCAATCTACCGCCAATCATTACGAACCACACAGAAGATAAAGGATCACGATTAGAAGCTTGGAACATGGAACTGCAAGTCACTAGGTTTCGCAGGTTTCGACAGGATAATCTACGATGAATTACATCCCCTCAACTTCGACGTCATAGCGCTGCAGGAAATCTGCTGGACAGCACAGAAAGTGTAGAAAAGTGGGTATCGAGTGACTACCTTTTACCTAGGATAGGATGTGACAATTGAATTGCGACTGCCTTGTTGTTTCCTGAGTCGGTTGCTTCGACGAGGTGTTGGCTAGTGCTTCCGAATATTTTTTATGCAAAATCCGCCAAATAATATATGTAAAAAAAATCATGTTTTCTCGTTCACTTCATTCATTATTCGTAATAAAAAATGCTAAGTAATATCAGAAAAAAGTTATCACATAGAGTTAGATGAGTTTTACAGTGCAATGGGTAAAAAGTTGGTTAATAATGCTTCAAATCGACTGTTTTAAATTAGCATTGCCCTTGAGAATCATGCAAACATCATTTGCAGTCTAGCACAAATTATATTTTACCAAAAAAATCAAAAAACAAATTTTTGAGTTTTATCATTAATTTCAATTTAAATACCCAGCAACACGGCCAAGGTAACAACAAGCTGCCTTTTTGAAAATGTGATACCGCCGATCGAAGTAATCGATTGTCATTTTCAGCAACCGGTACGATTTTGACAAAAAATCGGTACGATTTTTAATGACTAATTGGTACATCCTAATTGACTAATTGGGGCACTCCTTAGCCGTGCGGTAAGACGCGCGGCTACAAAGCAAGACCATGCTAAGGGTGGCTGGGTTCGATTCCCGGTGCCGGTCTAGACAATTTTCGGATTGGAAATTGTCTCGACTTCCTGGGCATAAAAATATCATCGTGTTAGCCTCATGATATACGAATGCAAAAATGGTAACCTGGCTTAGAAACCTCGCAGTTAATAACTGTGGAAGAGCTTAATGCACACTAAACTGTGAGACGGCTCTGTCCCAGTGTGGGGATATAATGCCAATAAGAAGAAGAAGAATTGGTACATCCTATCCTAGCCTTTTACCAAAGGTATGGCACTACCGAGCTGGGAACAGGCTCCATTGTGCTGGTCAAGTTGCACCAAAGCGTGATTGGGTGGCAGCCAATCAACGCAAAGATGTGAAAGCTGAGGAAAAAAGGCCGTTTCTTCAACTATAACATCATCAACGTGCCCTGGATGTCCGCTACGAGACATCAAAAGCGTCATCGGCGACATGAACGCTCAGGTAGGAAGGGAGAAAATGTATAGACCGGGTATCGGACTGGATAGTCTGCATACCGCGTCAAACGACAACGGCCAACGATGTATACACTTTGCAGCCTCCCACGGAATGGTACCCGAAACACTTTCTTCCCCCGCAAGAATATCCACAAGGCCACATGGAGATCACCTAATCAAGAAATGGGAAACCAAATCCACCACGTTGTAATCGACGGCAAATTCTTCTCTGACGTCACGAACTTCCCCATTTACCACAGTGCGAATATTGAATCCGACCACTACCTCGTTGGAGTATGCAAGCGCTCAAAACTCTCGACGGTGTACAACACGCATCGAAGCCTAATGCTGGGCTACAAGACGATAGACTAGCCTAAGACTACGCGAAACAGCTGGAAGTGGCACTCCCAACGGAAGAGCACTCTTGAAGATGGCTGGAGGATTCTATCACAAACGCCCGAATGACACTCGCCCGAATGACAAACACCCGAATGTAACAGTCGCCCGAATTCCATTCGCCCGAAAAGACCAAACGCCCGAAAAGACCATTCGCCCGAATGGACCACTCGCCCGAATGGACCACTCGCCCGAATGGACCACTTGCCCGAATGGACCACTCGCTCGATATATATATATATATATATATATGTGTGTGTGTGTGTACCTCCAGATTCTATAACAAAATGTCATTTTTCCTAATCATATTAAAAGCTGCGAAATGGTGAGTTGACATCTGGGAAAGGGCGCCTAGCATAGCTCTGGTCCTCACAAGTTCCTATACTCACGCTTCCACGGGTCTTCCGATGACAATTGACCGCCAGCTAAGGGTTGCGCTAGTAGTGCAGCCTGGGCACTGTTGTCCTTCTGACATCAGCTAGAGTGAGAGGGTGCGTCCTGTGGGGTCTGCCTAGGATGTGGTGGGGTTCGACAGTGGGCTCTGTTGAACTTCTATAAAAAGCTGCATGTGTCCCCAAGCAAGCCCTATCAAAGCGAGTTCTGGTGTTGGGTGGGACTTTAAACAAATTTGACCCGACTGATCGAGCGTCTGTCCACCAAGGAGGTGCGGCTCCAACAGCGTCTGTTCTGGCATCCAGCGGCTGAGTATGAAATGCTATTCCCCGGAAGCTATACCTAAGATGGCAGCCCCATCCCGGTGGATAGGGAACCTTGGGCCAACAACCTACTGTTCCCGAAACATCAATTTGTTCGAGAATCCGATAATGAAAGAATACGGACTGATTTTACGGCGACGACTCTTAGCGCGAAACAACAGACACGAATAGGAACATGGAACGTTTTAACCCTAGCCCAGCAGGGTAAATTGGCACAACTTGCCAATGAGGCACGCCGCATGAAGCTTGAGATCCTGGGACTAAGTGAAGTCCGTTGGCCAAACTTTGGAGAACACAGAACGCCGTCGGGACAAGTTCTGCTATACGCTGTTTACGAGGTGAACACGCTCTCCGGCATCGCGGAGTTGGCTTCCTACTAAGCGCTCAGGCACACTCTGCGCTTATGAAGCGGGAACCTATAAGTAAAAGGATAATCGTTGCCAGATTTAGAACACGAGTCCGAAACCTTACTATAATCCAATGTTATGCGCCAACCGATGCTGCCGATCTGCAAGGCAAAGAGAACTTCTACAGTCAACTCAATGCCGCCGTAGATAGAATTCCGAAGGGTGATATCAAGATCTGTTTAGGCGACTTCAATGCGAAGATCGGATCCGACAACTTGAACCATGAGCGCATTATCGAACGCCATGGTCTCGGAGAAATGAGCGAAAACGGAGAGCTGTTCGCATAATTTTGTGGTAATAACGACATGGTGATCGGGATCGCTCTTCTCTCATCGACCGGTTCACATGGTCAGGTGGGTCTCCCGTGACGGCTTTACAGAAAATCAAATCGACCACATCTGCATCAGCCGAAATTGGAAACGGAGCCTTCTTGATGTACGGAATAAACGTAGTGCCGATATCGCGTCTGATCATCACCTCCTCATCGGCGAAATACGCCTGCGCATTGCGCGGATTCGTCGGCATGAGGAGAAAGTTGGACGACGGTTCAACACACGCCGACTGGATGATGCCACGGTGAAACGGTCCTTCGTTGAATAACTGGAGACGCGTGCTACAGATATTCCGGAAGGTGGCAGCGTGGAAGTCCAATGGACCACCATCAAGAATGCCTTCATCGCCACCAGCGAGAACAATCTGGGCGAACTACGCACCCAGAGAAAACAATGGATCACCGATGAGCCCTGGAGGAAGATAGAGGAGCGAAGAGAATCCAAAGCCGCGATAGAGCTATCGGAAACCAGAGGAGCCAAAGTCTTAGCCCGTCAACGATACGCGGCTCTTGAGAAGGAAGTAAAACGCTCCTGTCGACGGGACAAGCGAGCGTGGGCAGACTCTCTGGCCGACGAAGAAGAGAGAGCCGCCGCAACCGGGGACATTCGCCTCCTCTACGATATCTCACAACTCTTAAGCGGAACGAAAATTAATGCAACGATGCCTGTGAAAGACGCGAATGGCCAGCTATTGTCCGACCCAACTGACCAGCTGAAACGCTGGTTCGAGCACTTCGGACAACTTTTTCATGTGTCAGCCAGGACATCACCACCTCGACATGATCTGCTTAGGATCCGACGTATAACACGCGTCATTACCGAAGCTCCATCACTGCTAGAGATTCAAACAGCCATCCAAAGCATGAAATCGAATAAACCCCAGAGGTCGACCGCATATCAGCCCAGATGCTCAAAGCTGACCCCATGACATCCGCTCAACTACTGCATCGTTTATTTCGTAAAATCTGGGACACCGCAACTTTCCCGGTCGACTGGATGCAAGGTATCTTAGTGAAGGTGCCCAAAAAGGGTGACCTGACTGTATGCGATAACTGGCGAGAAATTATGTTGCTGTGTACCGTTCTCAAAGTTCTGTGCAAAATTATCCTGGACCGGATTCAGGAGAAGATAGATACGACTCTCCGGCGGCAGCAAGTCGGATTCCGTGCCGGAAGATCCTGTGTGGACCATATTGTCACGCTCCGCATCATTCTGGAGCAGGTCAACGAATTCCAAGAGTCCCTTTACTTGGTATTCATTGACTACGAAAAAGCTTTCGACCGTCTCAATCACGAGAATATGTGGGGCGCCTTGAGACGCAAGGGGGTTCCTGAGAAAATCATCGGTCTCATTGAAGCACAGTACGAGGCCTTTTCGTGTAGAGTGCTGCACAATGGGGTCCTGTCCGACCCTATCCGGGTCGTAGCTGGTGTGAGGCAAGGATGTATTCTATCACCGTTACTGTTCCTCATCGTAATCGATGCGATGCGATTGACCGTGAACCAAACCGCGTGCAGTTATGGCAGCCTGTAACCATGGAGCACCTAAACGACTTCGAATTGGCTGATGAAGTTGTACTCCTCGCGCAACGGCCCTCTGGTATGCAGAGTAAGCTCAACGACCTTGCCGAGCGCTCCTCCTCGGCAGGTTTAGTCATCAACGTCAACAAAACCAAAGCGTTGGATGTAAGCACGGTGACTCCTTCCAGTTTCACAGTAGCCGGGTAACCAGTGGAGAATGTTGAAAGCTTCCAATATCTTGGTAGCCAAATGGCGTCTGACGGCGGTACCAAGATCAACATAGGCGCACGGATCAAGGAAGCAAGGGCTGCCTTTGCGAGTGTAAGAAATATCTGGAAAAACAGGCAGATAAGTGAACGCACCAAAATACGAATTTTCAACTCTAACGTGAAATCTGTGCTGTTATACGTTAGCGAAACATGGTGTGTATCAGTGGAGAACACTCAACGGCTGCAGGTTTTCATTAACAGATGCTTGCGGTATATAATTCGGGCCTGGTGGTCTCACAACTGGATCTCAAACAATGAGCTCCATCGTCGTTGTCACCAGAGGCCGATAGCAACAGAAATTCGGGATCGGAAGTGGGGCTGGGTCGGCCACACTCTACGTAGGGGCGGAAACGAAATCTGTAAACAAGCTTTAGACTGGAACCCAGCGGGACATCGCAGCAGTGGCAGACCCAGAGGCTCATGGCGGCGAAGCCTCAATAAAGAAATAAAAGAAGACCGAAATCTAACCTGGCAACAGGTTAAAGCGATAGCCTTTGCACCACCGGAGGTGTACAGGATCCATAAGTAAGAAAAGTAATATTAAAAGAAAAAATATGCCAATCACCTGGAATATATGAACGTCCAGTTTGTCTAGTTTTTCATTCTTTTCTGCTATTTTGGATGTCTTCTTAGCCTGCAGTGGTCGTAAGGTATCAGTGTTCGCATTTCTTTCTTCTAGTTGGAACTGTTTTTGAGCGCTGTAAAAACTCGTTTCAAAAGCGTATTCCACTTATTGTGCCACCCTAAAATGTTATTGGAAGTTCGAGGAATATTGTTTAGGGTATTTTCATAGACCGACCATAGTGAAGGGGAGAAAAGTGGGTCTGTAGTGGTTTTTTTGTGTGTTGATTGGCGACCATTCACATAAGTCCGCTACGTTAGGCAATGGACGTTACGCATTACGGACGCTAGGGATAATGTACGTTAGGCATAATGGTCGTTTTGCATAATTCTGCCTTCTTTATGTCATGGGCTGTTCTTTGGGTCATTTATGTACAACGTCCATTATGCCGAACGGGTACATCCCATTCACATAATACTTGCTTACATAAAAAAAAACGTTTATTTGGGCAAGGTTTTCGAACCTTTGTTTGGTATATCTTAACATGCCGAATCCTAACGGAACTATCAATTCTATACTTTCGCCTCTAATTCTATCATGAACATGTACGTCCGAGTTTGGAAGATGATATTAGCATTTCCATATCAATGAAAATTTTGTTAAGAAAATTATTTTGAGCTTATTAGTGGAATGAGTTTGTACCATGCCTTCCAGTTGAAGTCTGTTATCCTCCCCGTATGCCGATTGTAATATCACTCGCTGATGTTTTCTAAAAACAAAACTTTGGTTGAGGAGAAAGAATTTGGGAAGACACGTTCCTCAGCATTAATCTCAGCCAACTTAAAATCCAATAGTATATACTCTGGATCTAACGTATACTGATAAATGTCGTTCCATCAATTAACAAAAAACTGTATCATACGTTCCCGTGTTTTAGCATAAATACCAAGGGAACGAATCGACGGTGTTGACCTTCTCCTACAGTTCCGTGAAATGTGAACACTTGAGCAAATTGTTGTGGAGCAGTTGAGAATGTTCCATAAATCAAGGATGTTATCGATCATTTAGTAATTTGCGTTCGATCATTTAGTAATTTGTCAATAACTTTTTCAAAAAGCTGAATTTCAAAATGTCTTGTATGGTGGACTTTTAGTGCGAAAGTTTTTCCATAACTCTGCGTTATGAATTGTTGTTAGAATTCAACTAATAACGGAGTTATAGCGCCAGTTTCAGCAACTTAAACTAAATGATTGGAATTTTGTTATCATTTAGTCTAAGTTACTGAAACTATAACTATAACTCTGTTACTAGTGGAATTCAAACAACGAACCATTAGGTAGAGTTTTAAAAAAACCTTCGCACTAGAAATCCACCACACAAATAATTTTGAAATTCAGCTTTTGGAATGAGTTATTGACAAACTACTAAATGATCGAACGAAAATTACTAAAAGATCGATAACATTCTTGCCATCAATTATCCAAATCTTGGCTTGTGCTTGCAACACTGAATGATGTGTTGAAGAAAATAGCAAGATCGTCCCATCATCCGAAGGAATTCCTGGAGGAACTTCCGAAGGAATTCCTGGAGGAGCAGCCGCAGGAATTACCGAAGGAACTTCCGAAGGAGTTCCTGGAGGAACTTCCGAAGGAATTCCTGGAGGAACTTCCAAAAGAATTCCTGGAGGAACTTCCGAAGGAGTTCCTGGAGGAACTTCGAAAGGAGTTCCTGGACGAACTTCCGAAGGAGTTCCTGGACGAACTTCCGAAGGAGTTCCTGGAGGAACTTCCGAAGGATTTCCTGGAGGAACTTCCGAAGGATTTCCTGGAGGAACTTCCGAAGGAGTTCCTGGAGGAACTTCTGAAGGAGTTCCTGGAGGAACTTCCGAAGGAGTTCCTGGAGGAACTTCCGAAGGAGTTCCTGGAGAAACTTCCGAAGGAATTCCTGGAGAAACTTTCAAAGAAATTCCTGGAAGAGCTTGTGAAGGAATTCCTGGAAGAACTTGTGAAGGAATTCCTGGAGAAACTTCCGAAGGAATTCCTGGAGGAACTTCCGAAGGAATTCCTGGAGGAACTTCCGAAGGAATTCCTGGAGGAACTTCCGAAAGAATTGCTGGAGGAACTTTCGTAAGGAATTCCTGGAGGAACTTCCGAAGGAATTCCTGGAGGAACTTCCAAATTAATTCCTGGAGGAACTTCCTAAGGAATTCCTAGAAGAACATTCCGAAGGAATTCCTGGAGGAACTTCCTTAGGAATTCCTGGAAGAACTTCCGAATGAAGTCCTGGAGGAACTTCTTTAGGAATTCCTGGAGGAACTTCCTTAGGAATTCCAGGAGGAACTTTCGAAGGAATTCCTGGAGGAACTCCCGAAGGAATTCCTGGAGGAACTTTCAAAGGAATTCCTGGAGGAACTTCCGAAGGAATTCTTGGAGCAACTTCCGAAGGAATTCCTGGAGGAACTTCCGAAGGAATTCCTGGAAGAACTTCCGAAGGAATTCCTGGAAGAACTTCCGAAGGAATTCCTGGAGGAACTTCCGAAGGAATTCCTGGAAGAACTTCCGAATGAATTCCTGGAGGAACTTTCGAAGGAATTCCTAGAAGAACATTCCGAAGGAATTCTTGGAGGAACTTCCTCAGGAATTCTTGGAGGAACTTCCTCAGGAATTCCTGGAAGAACTTCCGAATGAATTCCTGGAAGAACTTCCGAATGAATTCCTGGAAGAACTTCTTTAGGATCTTATCGCTTCACGGCTCATCGAACTAAGCAATGTGGCACGGTGCCATGGAATCTGATTGTTCTCGGCAGCAAAATAATTTATTAGCGAGAATAACCATGTGGAGTAAATTAGACTACAGTTTTGGTACGAATGTATCAAATAAAAGTCCATTTTTCGTCATTGCAAAAAATAGCGTGTGCAACTCGTTGCAAAACTCGATTTTTCAGCACTCGTAGTATTTATCCAACTCGGCAAGCCTCGTTGGATAAACGTACGACTCGTGCTGAAAAAATCATCTTTTTGCAACTTGTTGCACAAACTACTATTTTGCAATTCCTGATCATAATACCTGGTTTACAGTTCGTCTTTGAGTGATAAAACGGCCTACTTTTCCATACCAACAAAGCGGGTGCTTTAATAAACATTATGCAACTCAAGAGGGTTCTGCCGGATTTTGGTCCCTGTGCCCTGGGGAAAAATCTACGGACCAAATTCCCGAGGTATGAAGCTATCTTAAAGGACTTGACATACGTATATAAAGAAATCAAGTCATTATTTGAATATTATGAAAAAGAAAGTACATAACGTCGTTATTTTTCTTATTATTTCACATATAAACGAAACGAATATTTAGATACATCTGAGAGACGTGTACAACAAAATAGAAGATAAGTAGGAAATCAAATATATTATTTCTTTTTATTAGTCACAAAAAATATTTTCATCAAGTAAGGTGAAGTTTTTATTCGGGCATATAGTCTATTCGGGCAAATGATCCATTCGGGCGAATGGTCTTTCCGGGTGTTTGGTCTTTTCGGGCGTTTGGGCTTTTCGGGCGTTTGGGCTATTCGGGCAAATGGAATTCGGACGGTTGTCATTCGGGCGTTTGTGATAGAGCCGGATGGAGAGATATTCGATCCGCTATTGGGAGCACTGAAACCGCTGCACTTGACACTGAGCAACCGGATGAAAGAACCGACGGCGAATATGAGCAGTTAGTGGAAGATAAAAATGCAACATGGACAAGATTGCAGCAACACCGCAAGAGGGCGAACGAGGCACGTTACAAACGGGCGCGGAACACACAGGAGTAGCGCCAGCAGGAAGATCGAGACCATGAAGAAATGGAGCAACTGTACTGTGCTAAAAATGCAAGAAATTTTTTTGGGAAGCTGAACCGTTCACGTAAGGGCCACGTGCCACAGCCTGATAAGTATAAGGACATAAACGGGAACCTTCTTACGAACGAGCGTGAGGTGATCCAAAGGTGGCGGCGGCACTACGAAAAGCATTTGAATGACGATGTGGCCGAGAACGATGGCGGCATGGTGGCGAACTTGGGAACACGCGTTTATCAGCTCCAGATACAAGGTACTCTCCCAATTTTTATGCCGTTGACTAACACAGATTGCAAGAGAGTTCGTATCGACAGTACCACACGGGAATCATGGGTGAATGCTCCACCACAGACCAGGTGTTCGCCAAACGCCTGATATTACAGTAATGCCGCGAATACAACGTACCCACACATTGGGTCGTATGAATAAAAAGTAGTAAGTTCAACTTTACTACATTTTCAGTAGTAAACGTCACTTGTGGAACATGTTGGTATGAATAAAAGAGACTTTACTACACTACACATTTCGAACATACTACAAACAACTGATTCGGTATGAATAAAACAAGGGTTTACTACTGATTTCTTGTAGTCTGCTTAAGACATTGCTACTCATGTTTCCAATGCAGATTATTTGTCAGAATCAAAGCGAATCGGCTTTGTTCTTGAAAATAGAAGTCTAATTTAGGGAAAACAAACAAAACAGACATGTCTTTTGTTAGTTAGCCGCAAAAAAATGATGAAATCATCATCGTCATCATGGGGTCTGTTTTGTTTTGACGTTTCTCCATGTAGTAAATGGTAGTAAACTGTACACACTTAAAATAAATCGCAGATTTCTGTGAAATTTCGCCGAAATCTCAACAGCAGAACTGTTCGGTAAATAATTTTACAGATTTTCGGTGGTTTTGACAGCTGAACAAAAGAAAAATTACCAAAAAATCGGTGAAATAATTACCGAACAAATCTGCTGTTGAGATTTCGGTGAAATGAAGCAAAATTCACGGAAATCTGTGAAATGATTTAAGTGTGTAGTAAAGGCTATGTTCGAATGTAGCATATGTCATAAGTTCTAAATGTTTTTTATTCATATCGATCATGTAGTTTTCTCTGTGGACTTTATTTTTGAGTAGATACTACAAGCGTTGAGTTTTGCTACGTTGAGGTTTCGAAGGGACTCGAGAATGCCCCTGAAACTCGAACTACGCACATCACCCGATCCATCGTCGCTTTGATCAACCGTGTCAGTTTATCCGGAAATCCGTTTTCGTGCATTAGCTGCCATAGCTGGTCCCAATCGATTGTATCATATACGGCTTTGAAGTCGATGAATAGATGATGTGTGGGCACGTTGTATTCGCGGCATTTCTGCTGTACTTGGCGAATGGCGAACACCTGGTCCGTGGTGGAGCGTTCGCCCATAAAACCCGCCTGGTACTGCCCCACGAACTCTCGTGCAATTGGTGCTAGTCGACGGCATACAATTTGGGAGAGTACCTTGTAGGCGGCGTTCAGCAATGTGATTGCGCGGTAGTTGCTACAATCCAGCTTATCACCCTTTTTGTAGATGGGACACACGACACCTTCCATCCACTCCTGCAGCAAAACTTCCTCCTCCCAAACCTTGGTAATGATCCAGTGCAGCGCTCTAGCCAGTGCCTCACCACCGTGTTTAAATAGCTCTCCTGGTAGTTGGTCAACCCCAGGGGCTATGTTGTTCTTCAGCCGGCCAATATCCTCCTGGATTTCCTGGAGATCCGGAGCCGGTAGAATTATGTCCTGCGCGCGTTCCCTCAGGTCCATCACCATACCGCCATCTTCGTCTGCCACATCGCCATTCAGGTGCTCTTCGTAGTGCTGCCGCCACCTTTGGATCTCCTCACGCTCGTTCGTAAGAAGGTTCCCGTTTATGTCCTTACACATATCAGGCTGTGGCACGTGGCCCTTACGTGAACGGTTCAACTTCTCGTAGAACTTTCGTGTGTTATTAGCGCGGTACAGTTGCTCCGTCTCTTCACGGTCTCGATCTTCCTGCTGACG
Source organism: Armigeres subalbatus (assembly GCF_024139115.2). Classification (NCBI taxonomy): domain Eukaryota; kingdom Metazoa; phylum Arthropoda; class Insecta; order Diptera; family Culicidae; genus Armigeres; species Armigeres subalbatus. The sequence continues at coordinate 224,925,779 of NC_085140.1, forward strand.
CTTTTTCCTCCGGAAAATCGAGCTTTGTCTGTTCTGCGCCTGTTTATATCGTGCCTCGTTCGCCCTCGTGCGGTGTTGCAGCAATCTCGCCCATGCTGCATTCGGCAGGTTGGCAGCGGTTGCGGTGCTTCCAATGGCGGATCGAATATCTCTCCAGCCATCTTCAAGAGACGCTGCGTCTAGCTGCTCTTCCGTTGGGCGTGCCACTTCCAGCTGCTGCGCGTATTCTTGGGCTAGTCTACCGTCTTGTAGCCGCCCATGTTAAGTCCGACTTCGACGTGTGTTGTACACCGTCGAGAGTTTTGAGCGCAGGCATACTGCAACGAGGTAGTGGTCGGATTCAAGTGCGGACGTTCGTGATGTCGGAGACGAATTTACCGTCGATTAGAACGTTGTCGATTTGGTTTTCCGTTTCTTGGTTAGGTGATCTTCATGTGGCCTTGTGGATATTTTTGCGGGAAAAGAAGGTGCTTCGGACTACCATTCCGCGGGAGGCTACGAAGTTTATGCATCGTTGGCCGTTGTCATTCGATACAGTGTGCAGACTATCCGGTCCGATGACCGGTCTATACATTTCCTCCCTTCCTACCTGCGCGTTCATGTCACCGAGGACGATTTTGACGTCCCGAAGTGGGCATCCATCATATGTCTGCTCCAGCTGTGCGTAGAACGCTTCTTTCTCGTTGTCGGGTCTCCCTTCGTGTGAGCAGTGCTCGTTGATGATGCTATAGTTGAAGAAACGACCTTTAATCCTCAGCTTGCACATCCTTGCGTTGATTGGCTGCCACCCAATCACGCGTTGGCGCATCTTACCCAGCACTATGAAGCCGGTTCCCAGCTCGTTGGTGGTGCCATCACTTTGGTAGAAGGTAGCCGCCCGATGCCCGCTTTTCCACACATTCTGTCCTGTCCAGCAAATCTCCTGCAGCGCCACGACGTCGAAGTTGCGTAATTCATCGTAGATCATCCTGTCGCAACCTGCGAAACCTAGCGACTTGCAGTTCCATGTTCCAAGCTTCCAATCGTGATCCTTTATTCGTCGCCTAGGTCTTTGCCGATTATATCGAGTGGCATTATCTCTTATATTGTTCGTAATGATTGGTTTTCCAGGCGGCTTATTGGGCCTGCGCAAACCTCCTGTCTCGCCGGAGGGCCGTCGTGTCAGGGCTGTTTAGCGTCCCACCTAACACCAGGACTTGGGCTTGTGCACTTTGAGCGGCACACGGTCGCTTTGGTGGAGCCTACTTGCGGATACATGCAGCTTTTTATAGAGGTTTAACAGGGCCCACTGTCAAACCCCACAACATCCTAGGCAGGCGCCACAACTCGCAGATGGCCTGGGGAGGGATCGTCAAGCCCTTGGACATAGTCCCTGCTGCCCATAGTCCTTGCACACATTCAAATACACGGTATATTCGTTGAAATTAACATTTTAAAGTCTGACTAAATTCGCCCTATAGTAGACCCCTTGGGGGTCCATAATAGGAATTTGCTTTCCTATAGTCGACATTTCATTTGATTTTTATGTTCCGTTTCGGGACGTTATTCTTCCCTATTATGGACCCCCCAAAATATTCCTATAGTGGACACTCTCATGTTTATTTTTAATAAAATGGTAAAAAATCATTTAATTTTACTTTCCATAGCATTTCCAATGCATGTAATCAAATCATAGGACTGTAAGGTAGGTTCTCCCGATGGAATTTCATAGCAAAATGTTTACATTGTGCTGTAATAATGCAAAAATGGCTAGAGGGTCCACTATTGGTTGGGGGTCCACTATAGGACACTTTACCCTATAAATTCTGACAATAATCTAAGTCAGTAAAAATCATATTTAGTGTTTGAAACTTTATAAAGGCTGGGCTGAGCCAGGGAGCTGCGGACTCGATCGATTCTAATTTTCAAGATATTTTGCTTGAAACCCGCGAATTTCCTCTTATGCTACGTTTTGACAGGGCAAGTGAATTGAACAACTCAGTTGAATTCAATTGACTTGCCAAAAGTTGAACATGTTCAACTTTCTTCTCGTTCAAGTGAATTGAATTAAGGTGTTTACACGTTCAGTTCGCGTTCGATTCAAGCGACTTGCTCAATTCACTTGCCTTGTCTAAACGTAGCATTAGTGTTCAATGTACACGTTACGATTTTCTCACATTGAATTATCATTATGTTTATCTTTTAAAAATTTATTTCATAGATTTCGTCTATTTACTGCATTGCATAAATTATTGTGCCGATCGTAAAATTGAATCATGTTGTTCACTTATTAAAATTCCTCTATAGGAAACGACACCAAATAACTGAGATTTGTTATAAATGAACTATAATTATTATGAGTTGATTTACACGTGTACTCTTTCGGCTGCGCTCAGAATGCTCACAAACTCTTTCGATGCGATGGATACTTTTTGACAGCTTGCTTTGGAGATTTTTTGACGATCGTTTTGACTCTATCCCCGAGAAAAAACGAACAGTGGGTAATGTCTGTGACATAACCGCTAAGTGGACGTAGGACTTGACTTGACCATGCCTTTAAGATACATAATATGTCCAAATTTCTCACATCAACTATTTTCGATAAATAATCGGCGTTGCATACCATTCCTTGGCAAAATCTCCTCATCAAACCGACACAGAAATCAAATCTACCTCGAACAAAAATCATAAAAAAAAATTCAAGAAGTATCTGTCTGGTCACGAAATATTAGCCTCGACAGTGGCAACCTTCCCACTGAAGGACTGCCTGAAATAAAACACATGATGGCTCAGCAGAGGATGTAGACTGTATCTCAGCCCTTCCACTGAAGGGCCTCCCAACAAACAACGACAAGCTACAAATAAGCATCTAGGTTGAATTATTGTTTATTTGTGATCTTTGTAGCTGAATAAAATGGATGCTGAATAATTTGCTAGACAGATTTCATTTCAGCATTTAATCTAACTAATATTCGACATGGCCTATTTATTTGTTTACTACCTTTATTTGAAGTCGAACTTACGTTTTCGTTTTATCACATTTCAGCACATTGGGGAAGTTTAACAATGTACTGAACTAATGATTTTTAAAGTTCTCTGTTCGACTATGATGTGATGCTCTGAAAGGGTGGTCGAATTGAGTTTGAATAGTAAGTTAATAAGCAGGCATTAGACATCCTTCTTAACCTTTGTCCTTCTTAACCATTGGATTTCAAATTTATCTGATCTATCGCACAGTGGAAAGAAACATACTTTTTCAGTTTGAGAGAAAATCCAGGTTCTAGATCTGGGAAATTTGATTTATAGAAAAATAATGATTTATTTTCAAGACATGCTTTTTATTTTCGTGATTTATTAAACTGTCGGAGATTATAACAAACAAAACTGCTGGAGCAATAAAAAAAAATCATGCATTCATGCTGAACTAAATTTACTAAAAGCCGGACATAACGCCGTTGAATAACATCGGAAAATGATTGAATCTTTGATGTATGGAATCCCAATATTATCGCATGGATGTTGATCTTTATTGCGGCGAAATAATTGAAATTATCTTAGCTTTTGACAATCATATCGCAACCGATTATCAAGAGATTCTGAGGAAGGCCGAATATACATTGATTTTATTTTCATAAATTCATAAATAGCATTGGGGACGGATTTTATTTTATCGTTTATCGACATTATTTTTACGTATTTTTCCTAGTGTGCGATGGTTATGACTGGTTGAACAATGGTTGAAATAAAAAAATTGTGCAGTTATTAACAAACTGTAGTTTGACAGATCGACTTATTGAATAAGAGTCCAATTATGATTCATATTCAGCAATAAGATTATTTATGTTATGCATTGAGTGAGCCATATCTAACAAATCAAGGATGGCGCGGATGACAACGTTACCGGCGGATGATCAAATGACAGCAGTTCGAGACCCGATTTAGGAAAATTTTAAAATGATTATATGAAAATAGCAATTGCTTCAAAATACGTTCATTGAAGATCTTACTGATGTTACCTTCTATGCGTTATTATTTTCGAAGAATTCACATGTAGCTGAATTGAGGCTTAGTAAAATGCTTATTAAAGGTTTAACGAATCAGTTAATAAAGTTGTTTTTCAAAATGAAATGATGTAGTTGTATAACTTCGCCAAAATTATGTGAACAAAGCTTGAACAGAAGTTGTGATAAGAAATAGTAAAGGGCATAATTCAACACAGCGCTGAATTAAATCATCACACTGATGTTAGTTCAACTAGTGAATGTTTGTTGGGCTTCTAATCCGTACGATAGCGACTGAAGGAGAACATTATTTTTTACTCTTAGAGCCTTGAAAAAGGCTGTTTGCTTCGGCTAAGTGCAAAAATAAGAAAACGATCTTTTCAAATAACCGCGAATTTCTAGTGATGGTATGAAAAATACTGAATGCTCTGCGAGCGAATGCACTTTTCTTTTAAACTACTTAATTTTGAATCTTCTCTGCTTTCCAATTGGTGGGCCAATCAGCTAGTGTCTTGTATCCCGCTTCTTTGTCAGCCAAAGCGTCATCATCATCAACGCGTTCGAGAAGAGCTTCTTCTTTTTTACGCTTGTTGCTCGCTGCCGTCTATTACTTAACGGGACTTTTCGCTTGATACAGGCCAATAAGCCGGGCAAGCGAGCTTAGAATTGCAGTTCAGGTGGGAAGTAGGATGTTCTTTTCTGAGACAACATTGTTAGTAGTAGAAGGAAGGAAACACCCGGAAATGGGATTTCGGGTGATAAGATTTAGAATTCATAACATGGGACGATCATTCAATCACGTTCGCTTTGGGTGCGGTCAGTATCAAACAATGTTTTTCTACATATTTTTTTTATCAATGCCAATATTGCATTGATCAATGAATTGATATTTAACGTGTATTTGCTTAGAATTTAGTTTTGGGTCGCGCGGATTTGGCGCAGAATGGATTTTCATGTCGCACGGAAATGGCGTGGATTTGATTTTAGTCGGCGCGGATTTGGCGCGGAAAATATTTCAGGATCTCCCTAACAACCCTGCAATTTCTATCCCGAAGGGAATTGAAAGCTTTGATATTGATTTCTATCATTGGCTCTCTGAAGAACCGTTTGTTTTTTGGACATACATGCTGCATCATGTGGCTTTTCTTCAGCCTGTCTCGGCTCATCACCGATGCCGGCCGGTCTCGGCTCGACTCTGCTGCTGCTGCCGGTATCTGCTCAGCATTGCTGCTTTGTCAGGTCTGTAGGGTGGACTGCTGCTGTACTGGCTAGGTTTCGGCTGATGATGGTGGCTTCGATGACTTCATTCCCTGCTAAAAGGTATGAGTGCTGTTCAATCGATGATGCGGTTGCTTCGCTTGTCCCGGTCAGAATGAAAGGAAAAAATCGCGTTGCGCTATTTTATGGCTTCTCGGCAGACCCAGCGGCTGCTCATTCACTGGTGTCTGCACCAATCAGAACGTGGTAATGGAATGATGCAAGAATTATGCGGTACCCATATTTATAGGTTCCTTGATCTCAATGTTTTTCATTGAAAACAGTTTCATGCCTATTGAAACAAGTTTTTCGGGTCTTATCAAGCATGGACATGAAAGGCATACTTGAAATCTGTCGATTGAGGGGCTTACCGCAGAAATTCGTCCACTGAGACGAACGCTATTAAAGTTTAAAATCTTTCAACACAGCGTAACGCGGTCGATTTGAATATTTTGAAATGACACCCGGTATAGTAAAGAGAGACGTAAGTGCTACGTCAAAACTAACTCAACATTATTTTCTATTCATAATTCTATGTTACATTTTGTTGATAACGTTTCTCTAATCGTTAATTTGAATAATTCAGTCCCTAGTCTCTGATACGTATATGAACCATATCACGTGTCATAAGTTTCTTCTTTATACTGTGCAGTAAATCAATGCCTTGTGTGCGCGCGCTTCTAACCATGCGTAGTTGACATTTTCATACAAGCGAGCCAATTCATTTATATTGGTTCCCGAAATGCGAGAGAACTAAAAACAAGAGAGTAAAGGCTCCCCCAGACCTAAGCGATTTCATCGCCGCGACGGCGACAACTAGTCGCCGCGATTCTATCGTTGGGTCGCTGCAGGCAATGTTCTATTTACGCTTTCATACCAACGGCGACAGAATCGCTGTCGCGTCGCATGTGTTTGGGGGAACCTTAAAAATACAGAGCACGGTGCTACAAACAAACAGAGTGTACATGTACCAGTATGCTGGCGGGAAAACCCGTCGCAATCAAAAGATCCGCTGCGTGCAAGACCCAGCTCCCAGTTCGGTTCGTTTGAACCACACGGTTCACTAGAATCGGTCGCGACTGATGCGAATCGAGATCCGTGTCGCACGGATCTGAGCTGGTAGCTCAGCTCTCGCTTCCATGTCACAGCAATTTCGAGCTGGACGACGACATGAGCGGAACTGAGAGTTGTTCGGATCTTCAGATCTTTTGCTTGGTACGGTTCGTTCGCTACTGCACTACTAGAAACCTACCTTTTTTGTGTATGGGTATGGGTTTAGAAATAGACGGCAAGCTAGATTATTTTTGCTTGTGTGTTTCTTATTCCTTTCTGCAGCAAAAATGATTTCTGTTGCTTGGCTAGATGGTGCTGTCGCTTGGCTTGATGGTGCTTGAGGTGCAAATAATAAACGATCAGCACGTGCACGGTACTGGACAGGAATGCTCAAACAAGCTCGCTTGTGTTGTGTACCGCAAGCGTGGAATTTTCGTTTGTTTTGTACAAAATACAACAGCACGCGTACTCGAGTGCGTACGCTCGAGGGAGTTTCTCTAGGAACGTGTTTGACAATGATTTCATCAATTTAAAGTGAGCTGCTGAGCTGGGGTTCTTTAAAAAAGATCCATGGTTCATCAGCTCAATGTAAGGAAGCGAATCTTTCAAACAGCTCCTGAGCGGAGCGCCCATCTCTACTAAAGACGGTCTCACAGGTGTAAATACGTATCTGTAAAGATAACAAAACGTAGTGGAATCAAGTGAAAAGTGTAAAACTCGTCTCAGACTGCTGAAATTATTATAATCAAATAATTAAAAATTTCTTCAGAAATTCCTTCGATGATTCCTCTAGATATTTCTTTCAATATTCCTCTAGGAACTTCCCCGAATATTCCTTCAGGAATTTATCTAGGAATTCCTCCAGAAAGTCTTCCGGATGTTCCTCTAGGATTTACTCCAAGAATACCTCCAAATATTCCTCAAGGCATTCTTCCAGATATTCCTCCCGGAATATCTTCGAACATTCCTCCAGATATTATTCCGGATATTCCTCCAGGAAGTCCTCCGGATATTCCTCTAGAAATTCCTCCGGATAATCCTCTAGGAAGTCCACTGGATATTCCATCAGTAATTCATTCGGATATTCCCCAAGGAGTTCCTCCTGATATTCTCCCAGAAATTCCTATGGATATTCCTTCAGGTTTTGCTTTGAATATTCCACCAGGATTTGCTCAAGGAATTATTCCGGAAATTCCTCAGGAATCCAACCAGATATTCCTCCAGTAATTCCTCCGAATATTCTTCTAGATATTTTGTCAGATATTTCTCCAGGAGTTCCACCTTATATTCTCCCATGAATTCCTCAGGATATTTCCAAAGAAGTTACTTCGGATATTCTTCCAGGAATTCTTCCAGACATTCTTCCTGAAAATCCTTCAAATTTTCTTTTATATATTCCTTTGGATGTTCCTCCAGGAAGCCTTCCGTGGATTCCTCCAGGAATTCCTTCGAAAATTTCTCTGAAAAGTACCTTGAATATTCTTCCAGGAATTCTTCCGAATGTTCTTTCAGGAATTCCTCTTGATATTTTCCCTGTAGTTCCTTCGGATAATCCTCTAGAAACTTCTCCGGATATTCGTCCAGGATTTCCTCCGGTTATTATTCCGGATATTCTCTCTACATTCTCACTGGATATTTCACCAGGAGTTCGTCCAGATATTCGTCCAAGAATTCATTCGGATTTTCCTCCAGGAGTTTCTCCTGATTTCCTCACAGGAATTTCTTTGGATATACCTCCAGGTATTCCTCCAGGAATTTTTTAGGATATTCCACCATCATTTCTTTCGTATATTCAACCAAGAATTCATCTAAAAATTTCTTCAGGAAGTCTTCCTGATATTCCCCCAGGAATTCCTCCGGATATTCCTCCAGGAGTACCTTCGGGTATTCCTCCAGATATTCCTACGAAAATTGCTCCAGGAATTCTTCCATGTATTCCTCCAGAATGTATTCCATGTATTCCTACAGGATTTTTTTTCTAGCAATTCGCCCATTCGGAATTCATCCGAACATTCCTCCAAATATTTCTCCGGAGAAATTCTCTCTGGCGGAATACAGGGACGAACTCCTGATGGAATATCCGGAGGAATAACTGGAAGAATATCCGGAGGAATTCCTGGTGGAATATCCGGAACAATTCCTGCAGGAACGGAGGAACTTTTGGTGGGAAATCCAAATTAATTCTTGGACGATATCCGAACGAATTGCATTTGAAGTAATACTTGGAGGAATATTCGGAGGAATTCCTGGAAAATATTCGGGCGAATTCCTTGAGGTAAATCCAGACGCAAGTGATGAAAAAATCACGCAAATGCATCAAAATAATATCCGGCGGAATTCGTGAAGAAACAAACGGAGGATCTCCTGGAAGATTATCCAGATGAATTTCTGGAGAAATATTCAGAGGAATTTCTGGAGGAATATTCAGAGAAATTTCTGGAGAAATAAAGGGAAAAATTCATGGAGTAATATCTGGACAAATTCCTGCAGGAACGAATTCCTAGAGGAATAATCAGAGGAATTATTGGAAGAATATCTAAAGGAATTCGTGGAGGAATATTTGGATGAACTCTTGTAGAAATATCCGGAGAAATTACGGAATAACAAGAGGAATGCCTGGAACAATACCGAAAAGAATTCCTGGAGGAACATCTGGACAAAATCTTGTAAGAATATCCTGAAGAATTCCTGGAGAAATATCAGGACGAATTTCTTGCGGAACATCCAGAGGAAATCCTGAAAGAATATCCGGAGGAAGACCTCCTTACTGGAGACATATCCGGAAGAATTCCTAGAAGAATTCTTATAATATTCGGAGGAATTCCTGGAGGAATATCCAGAGGAATTCCTAGAGAAATATCCGGAGAAATTCTTTGAGAAATATCTGGGCAAATTCTTGGAGGAATATCCAGAAAAATTCCTAATAGAATATCTGGCGGAATTCCTGGAAGAATATCCAGATGAATTTCTGGTGGAATAACCGGGAGAATTTCTTGATAAATATCAATTCGGATTCCTGGAGGAATATCCGAAGGGATCCATGGAGAAATATCTGGACGAATTCCTGGAGGAATATACGAAGGAACATCCAAGAATCCTACACAAAGGCTCAGCTATGAATACAGCAATCTAATTGCTGTAGACAAAATGCGCAATACGCCATAAAAATATATTCGCGGGATTTGGCTTATGGACCAAAATCTTATATGAAACCTCGTCATGTCCCGTAGTGGGCACCACATAACTGTCTCTCTCTCAAGGCACCAAGAGAGAATGTGCGTTATTTTAATTTGTTGTTTGTTTCATGTCGATTGTGTTATCCAAATGCTGTATAAAATAATTGTAACGTGGGACTGTTACAATGGTTAAAAACAACTCTTTAAATCCAAAATTAACGTAAATTCTAAAATACGCATGATAAAGTCATTTTCAAAGCTATCCACGTAAAATGAGACCCCATAGTATTCCTTTTATTTCCACCATATTGTAATCTACACAGACCTCAACACAACTCGACGAGTTATTTATTTAAAATTTATTTGATGTGCTTTTAAATATTTTCGCTTTTTATTTTAGGTTAATGTTTCAAACGATACAATTGTTTCCGGAATATTTATAAAAAATATTATACCTAACAGTCCTGCCGATAATTGTGGATTACTGAAGGTAAGTGTTAACATATAAGGCCTTAAATTATAAAAATAAATGCTAGATATCGTAATACTCAAAACTATTCATATGTTATTCAAATACGAAAAAAGTCTAGACTGTTCTAGAAATTATAGACACACTAAAAAAATAGATGGAATGCATGTAATGTTCCATGAAAATGTTGGTATGTACAAATTGACCATTTTTAGAGTGCCTTTTTTGAAAAATCCTAGTTAAAATGTAGAGTTATTAGATCAGTTTGATTTTCATTGGAAGTGTATAGGAATGTTAGTGTTTTCGTCGAGAAGTGGTTGCAAATATATTGCGAAGATTAGAAAACCTCGAAAAAGTGTTAAACTTTCTCTAGGAAAAAATGAATGTATTGGTATCGGCGTAGCATAAAGACCAAATCACTTTGGCGTTCGGTTTATGTTGGGGTTCATTAAGAATCCTAGTCATCAGCCAACATTGATTAAATAAAGGAAAAACATGTTAAATACGTGAAAACGAGTGCCAGACATTTATTTTAGGTTTTTTGGAGCGGCACCCTGTGAATTTCAAATGCCTCTTATTCTCTTTCTGTTACAATATTTCCATATACAAAGGATTTAGTGTGGACACAGACAAACAGACGTAAAACTGAGGAAATTCCCATCGACCATGAGCTCAACGGTCGTTTTACATTCAACTGCTTGCGAGTTTCACAACCAAGGGGCGCATCGTATACCTTTGTGTTTGACATCTCATACTAGCGCCTTCTGTAGAAATTGTCGTACCAAACTTTGTTTCGTACAACATGCACGTTAGGTGGTGGTAAAATAGCTGGGCGATGGATTTTAAAACAAATTGTTCTAGCTGTTACGTCTGTTTGTCTGTGGTGTAGATATTGATCTGAAATATGAAGAAAACACTTGAAACTGTGTTGTGGAGGTACCTCAAAACCGTGTGAAGGAAAAAAATCCGAAAAAATGATTTATATTCCATAAGATCTGCAAAAGTCGACAATAGAAGAAAGTAGACAAGATAATAAACTATACGTAGCCAACAACTTGTTCAAAATTTGAAAAAAAAAGTTCGAAATATTTGAAAAATCAAGTTAACCTCGCAGTTAACAATTGTAGAAGTGCTCAATGAACACTGCGAGGCGGAAATGTCCCAGTAGGGGATGTAATGCCAATAATAAGAAGAAGAAGATAATATAAATACCTACGTCCGCATTGTACTCCATACTGTGAAGAACTATATTCACTTGTATTTTGGATGTTCTTAATGCCACGCAAAGCTATTTTCATTTGAACGTTAATTTTCAGTAGGGGAAGAAGTTTGGTTCTAGGCATCGTTTGACAGAATCGTATCTTTTGACAGAAAATAGATGCTGTAATTCTGACAATTGTCTATAGTAACATAATGTTTTGTGCTCAATGCCGAGCCAGATATGCATTTCTACTTGGTATTCTAAACAAATTATTTTTTTACATAAAAATACCCTATTCAAATAGTCAGAAAGTAAAGTGATTGTGAAGTGAAAAAGTGATGATAATAAAGGGAAGCGTCCTCATCGCTTATTGTTGAGGCCGAAATACGTATCTGATAAAGGTACAATCAATTGGTGTCATTGTATGGGACAGTAAGAACTCGTCTGATGACAAGTAAAGACATTCCATTAAACGCTTAAAATAATTTTCAGGCTCAATATCGCTGTAGTTGTCACCTTTAATGACTTTGTCATCTCAATGACGATCTATGCAATTTTTCAGATTTTTTTTTATATGAATAGGGTGAGTGTACCAATTGTCGCCTTACATAAGAACAACTATTTTTTATAAGTAAAAGGCATGTGGGTGGACTTTATATATCAAGCGAGATGTTTTACTTCATGCTCCATAGAACAGCTGTGAAAACTACAATAAAATTTGTTATTATAATCATCAAAATTGATTAATCCATAATAGGAACGCATGCACCAGTTGTGGAACTATTCTTAATTTTGGTTCCTTATTTGGCAAATCCCATTGTTTTCTTATGGGATTAGCCAAATGGGGACCACTAGTGCGACAACTGGTGCAAAGGACGTCAAAAATTAAGCAAAATCATTTTTTACATTATGCTTTGCTTGTTTTGGAGGAGATCAAAGGTTTTATAGTATCATATGAATATGCTTTATCGATATGAACTTGGTTTGCGGTGATTTGATTGGCCATTTGGCATATAAAGCCTTAGTGCGACAACTGGTGCTATAGCCACGACTGGTACATCTAGCCTAATTGAAATAATGGGTCTAGTTATTGTACACGCACTTTTTGAATTGAGCGATGATCAATTTACGCGCAACAAGTTGCATTCATCAGAGGATTTGGTCCCATTTTTTGTTATTGAAAATTGGACTGATCGGTCATTGCCTTAGACAATTTTCGGATTGGAAATTAGTTCAACTTCCTTGGGCATAAAAGTATCATCGCGTTAGCCTCATGATATACGAATACAGAAATGGTAACTTGGCCTAGAAACCTCGCAGTTAAAAACTGTGAAAGTTAAGGTGGCTATTTTCAAATTTTTTGATGGGACGCCCTCTTATTCGGCTCTATTTGATGCCCTAATGCTAGCGGGCTTGGTAGTCATATGGCTACTGCTTCTGCCTCATACGCAGAAGGTCGTGGGTTCAATCCCAGGTCCGTTCCATTGTCCTACTTTGTATCTTTCGCTATATTTCTTATGTTCTAGCAATCGCTAGAACTGGAAATGGATTCCATACCGTTTCCATTACTATTCCTATACCTTCATCTTGAGTATTCTAACAGTAATCTGCTAGAATTGGAAATAAACTATAGAGCTCGTTTCCTACATCCAATTAGAAATTCCATCAGTTGCTTTCTCCTATCAATCACATTGTCAGCTCGTTAACCAAGACGGACCTCTGCCTCTCGAACCTAACACAAAAATTCCAACAAAATTCCGCATGAACTCGTGGCAAGTGCAGAGGTATATTCGGCTTGCAGCGGGCGAGTGATTGCATCATCATTTCCTCCCCCTTCCCTACATTGACTTGCATTCTGACGTGGCAGGCGCCAGTATGACCTAACAAATGAGATCACCAGTATTTGTACATTGAAGATGTGTGCTAGTCCCAAGCAAACATCTGTTGGTTCCCTGTGCAAGAACAGCTGATCTAGTCATAATGGAGTAGCAACTACGAGCAGTCAATCAAGCTCAAGCTCAAGCTCTATTTGATGCCCTAATGCTCTCAACAAAATTTCGTTGAAAGTTTATTTGGAAAAATGTATGCAGAAACATCGAAAAACAGTGATTTGCAGTTGGACGACACAGAGTTGAAGAATTTATTACAGAATGTTATGCTTATGTTAGTTTTTCCGTACCAATTTGAGCCGCCCTAGTGGAAGTGCTTAATGAACACTAAGCTGCTAGTTGGCAATGTCCCAGTGAAGAATAGAAGAAGGTCATTGCCTTCTGAAAATGTTGAAAAATCATCATTTTATTCCCCAGGTCTCTTTCTTGAAAAAAAAGTGTAATTTTGTAAATATTTTTTTAAAAACCGTGATACATACAAATAAATGCTTTAAACGTAAATCAATGAAAAAATGAAACCTATCTTTCTAAAGTGCTATATTAGACCTTTCTCATGTGCATTTTTTCCATTATATTTCCTAATGGACGAGAAAAGTATCATTGCTATGTGGATAAATCAGGGGTTTTTTTAGTGGCACATGGTTATTAAATCAAATAAATTAGTTAATATTTGAGCTGTTTTTTTATTTATTTTTAGCAGAGGTTTCAAGAGTGCTCACAGCCGAACCACAAAACTAAAATCTCCAAAAATGTCTAAATTGCAAAATTGTCCTTTTTTCCCAAATCGACGAAATGAAACTTATTTCTTCGCTGTAAGGTTATTCGTCTCGTTATCCATTAGATTTCAAATGTCTACATAATATTAGTTAGGGTCAGTTATGGACCAAAGACAAAAGGGTGATAAAAAAAAATGTAAATGATCAATGAATATTTTACTTCAAAAAATGGAAGAAAGGTAAATAAAATGAAGAGGCAAAAGAATAACATCCAAAATATTTGTATTAAGAAATGAACGCGAGAAAAGCACAATTTAGACACTATGCACGAGGGGTGTTCACCAAATTCAATCAATGTCATACCATACGCTTCGAGACCTTCCTCATTCGTGTGGTAAGCAGCGCGGCTACAGAGCAAGACCATGATGATAGCTGGTAGCTGGGTTTGAATCCTGGACCGATCAAGGAAATTTTCTCGACTTCACTGGGCAAAGGATTATCATCGTGTTTAGCCTCCTGACATACGAATGCAAAAATGGAACTTGGCTTCGAAACCCCGCAGTTAATAACTGTGGAAGTGATGAATAAACAACTGAGAGGCCGCATTATCACAGATTGGGATATAATGCTAATAAGAAGAAAAATGTTTTTGGAAATTTATTTATATTATTCTGAGATTGGTTTGAATTAAATAATATTTGACTGTTTTTGTTTTCTAACTATTTTTCCTCCGCAGGTTGGCGATAGAATTTTATCAGTTGATGGAATAGACATTAGGCAGTCTTCGCATGATTACGCATTGAAAACAATCAAGAATGCTGATAGCAAAATGATTCTACAAGTACAAAGTCTTGTTAAAAAGGTAAATGGGTTAAACGTGTTGGTAAAGATATGACTTGAATATATATATTTTTTATGTTTAATAGATTGAAGATACTTTCGAAGCATCTACAATATTGAAAAAAATTCCACCACCGGTAACACCTTGCAAAACCCCTGAGCCATTAATAATTCATGAAGGAAACGGACATGTAAGTGTAATTTTGAAGCAATAGATTTTTTCAATTACTTTAAAAATATTCAGTATTAATAATAATCAGATTACCAGCTTTAGCAATTGTTGAAGTGTATCTTGATGTCAAAGATTACACATCTTATTTTCATTTAATACACAGAATTCAGCTTCCACAGGTTTTTTCACATAGTTTTTTTTAATCGTGTGACTTCAATTTTCCATCAAAATCTATGCAACATGTACCTTTAAAATCTTTTATACTTCAAAGAAAAATCAGAGCGGAATGAATATACAGCAAACATATTAAATGAGAGAAAAAACTGTAATAACAGAATTCTGTGTATAATATCATGAGAAAAAGCTCAGAATCTGAACAAGCCACACCACTGCAGAGCACGAAAAAAGGAATATTGCGAGATTTAGTTTTGGGCAAACGAAAGGAGCAATTCAAATTAGGGGGAAAGACGGCTTTGCCAGGTTTTGTTCTATTATTGGCAGGGAGGTTTTTGTCCACCAAATTTTATGAAATTTGGCCACAATATTCTTTGATATGGTCGGGGTTCAACCAAACCGCACCAAGCGGCTTTTTGACTGACTTGTGATATTTTGTTCGCAAAAGGAAAACGGATAATATTTTATGTGAATTCATGCGTACATTTGTTGTAGGATATCCTAAGTTATGTCGTTAAACGATGTCCAATACGATTTGTGATTAATTGAATCTGTTATACGAAAACTTTGGCGAAAAAATTGGAAATTTTTCATTGGCGCTTGGTGTGATTTGGCAGAACCCCGACCATACGCAAAAAACGTTTAGGCCAAATTTAAGCCTAGTCAGTCATAAAAAAACCCCTGCCAATAATAGAACAAAACCTGCCAAAGCCGTCATTCCCCCTATATCAATTGTGTTTTTGCCTTTCTCGTATACTAAGTATACGGTAAAGGCTATATGATCGCTCCAAAAACAAACTTTTTATAGAAGGCCCGGAGACCTATAGTGTTATATACCAATCGACTCAGTTCGACGAATTGAGGTGACGTCTTTTTTTTACAAGGGAGAATGCATTTACACACTAACCCAGTACACGTGCATTGTAGTTGCCAAACTACCACACGGAAGTATACTGGAGTGTCGGACTCGACCATACCGGTAATACCGACTAAACTCCCTTGGGCTCCACCATCGTTTCCCCCAGGAACTACCTCCCAGTACTACTTCTGGGGGATGGCAGTACTAAACGTACTCGCTCATTCTCGCTCACACGGGCACCCGTCCCATGCGAGTCTGACTTGGGTGCTCGCTCTATCGCACCCTCAAACACACCCTACATACTCTGTTGCACCTCTGTCATGCCGTGTGGGTCTAACTTGTGTGCCCACCCTTCTCATGCCATGTGGGTCTAACTTGTATGCCCACCCAAACCCTTGATTCATACTCATGCACTCCATGCTTGCACACACGCTAACGCTCCTATGAATCTGACTTGTGTGCTCACCTCTATCATGCCGTGCGGGTCTGACTTTTGTGCCCACCCTTCTCATGCCATGTGGGACTAACTTGTATGCCCACCTTTATCGTACCATGTGAGACTGCTCACCTATTTCATTCAGTTCGCGCTGACACATACTACTCGAGTCATTCGACCTAACACTCCCTCTGGCATCCCTTGTGGGACGTTTCGCTTAGGTTCCCACTTTTGATATACCATGTGAGTCTGACTCACCTCGTTCATGCCATATGAGACTAGCTCAACTCGACTCAACTCATTCCTTTCGTACCATGTGAGACTGACTTGGATGCTCACCCACACTCTTCTGCCACGCCGCGGGGTATCAGTAGTCACAGGAACCAACATTCCTGCACTACTCCCAGCGCGGCGTGTGCAGTCCATACATACACCTATTCATTCACACTTCTGCCATGCTTCGAGGTGACGATCTCGGTTGCCACCCACTGCGCCAATACCTCTGCATGGGCAGATCATTCACACACTTCTCCGCGTTCGGCACTTTCGCTCTAACTAACCAATCACAAGTTAGTCATGCTTGTCGATTGTTGCTCGGCGCGCCAGTTTCTCTGCAAGCTGCAGGCAATCCCGAGCAACACACTTGTTATAGAGGAGTTTCTGTGACTCATTTGCGACCAAATTGAGTCATATAAGAGTTGCTGCAACCAAGTCTGCCAGAACTGTGCTACTAGGGATCTGAGTGGTTGCAGTCGAGACTGCGTTCCACTTCTCCACCGCTTGACACATCCTCTGGATAAGATTATCCGGAGTTGTGTCCCGGCCGCAAACGTCTAGCATTGCTCTTTCGACGTCGAAACGAGGACATACGAACAGTATGTGCTCTGCAGTTTTGTCAACACCTGGGCAGTCAGGGCAGACGGGGACCTCCGCGTGCCCAAACCTTTGGTGGTACTGTCGGAAACAGCCATGGCCTGACAGGAATTGTGTCAGATGGAAGTGAACCTCCCCATGGGGTCTCCCCACCCAGCTTGATATGTTAGGAATCAGCCGGTGGGTCCACCTACCTTTCGAGGAGTTATCCCACTCGCGCTGCCATCTGGCAACCGAAGTCACCCTGGTACGCTCGCGGGCTCCTCTGGTGCCACGTAGGTCAAAACACTCCTCGTCTTTCCGGATGACCAGCCCGACTGGCATCATACTCGCTATCATGCAGGATGCGTCGTGCGATACCGTGCGGTAGGCCGATATCACCCTGAGACACATCAAGCGGTAGGTGCTCTCTAGTTTCCGCAGGTAACTGGTTACCCCCAGTGCTTTTGCCCAGGACGGGCCGCCGTACCTAAGAATAGATGCGGCAACGCCTGCCAGTAGCCTACGTCTACTGGCGCACACCTTGGAGCTGTTGGACATCATCCTCGATAATGCCGCCACAGCAGTCGAAGCCTTCTTGCACGAGTTAACTTTTTTACCGGGGAGGTTCTTTTAAAAGAATGATCCGAGTCGGTCGATGGTAAAAACAGAACAGACTTTATTCAAGGTTCAAAACTCAAAATGTAATTTCAGCGTTGACGGTCCCGCGGCGGTTGAGCCCACTCAGCATAGATCGATCGGTGCCCTCGACAATGTTGTGATTGTTTTATCGGCGTTCGTTGTCCCGGCGTTCGTGACCCACTTGAGAAGTGCTGATGCTGCTTGTAGAGTTTAATGTCGTTCGTCGCTATGTGTTAACTTGTCCCCTTCAGTGTGAGGCTCCGTACGAACAATTTCACTCAGCGGCAAAATTTGAAATGTCCTTGTTTCCTCCGGCGTCGTCTTCTGTTGGTTCATTTGAATTTCCACCTCTGGTTTTCTGTTACGAAAGATATACAAAAGAGAACAGCACATATGATGACGGGAGAGAATGATAATCCCCAAAGATTGTCCAATGTGGCCATTGAATACATGTAGTGTTCAAACGGATTTGCTCCATCTCCTTCCTAGCTTCTAGATGCAGGTTGTGCAGGTGATGTAGGCTCAAATTAACAACAATACGTTGTTTTTCGATGGGAATGCCATACATCGGAACATGGATCGGTTTACCTGTTAAATTCTGGTTGTAGTTCGAAAATGTTTGATTGTTGATCGTTACCTCACAGTTGTTGAACGAAATCAGATAAGTTCCAGACAGGTTCCTTTCAGACAAACCACAGTTGGTGTGTAGGGTAACATTTCCCAATAGATTGGTTATACGGTGGACGTTGTCGATTGCTAGGATTTCTTCCGGCAGGTTGGCTAGATACTCGCATGTGGCTGGTTTCCCATCTAACAAGTTGGACACACAGGCTGTAGAATCTAGTGTAGCGTCCTTAGCGTCAAAGATCTTTGGCTGTAGGCTGTTTACGATGTAATATTGACTTCCATGGTATAGATAATTGTGGTTGGAAATATGGATTTGTTGACGATTAAACCAAGTTGGTAGAACGAAAAATTTTCTAAAAACTCTCGGGTCTAGTTTGGGCAATTTAAGTAAAAGGGCGATGTCGAGTTCGTTGGTGACTATTGATGTGGTGACGTAGGTAAGTGCTTCGGCGGTGTTCCAAACAGTCAAGTTTTCTTTGCTTAAATCTTTAACAAGTAATTCGACTTCTGTCTGACTCAATACCTTTTCATTAAGTATCCCTACTTTGGCTAAAGCAATTGTTTGAATAATGTGATCTAATTTATCATTCAAGAATTTAAGATTCAAAAATATGTTTACAGAATATAGTTCAGATGATTTTGAGTTAAGCAAGTCAATGGATTCTTTTGTTTTATACACTATTTCCTTCATTTGCAATGAAATTTCCCTATTTATTCTAATCTGTTCATTATTGTTGCTAACAAGGCCATTAATCGAACTATTGATAATTTTAAGATCTGTAGCATCAGGGCTTCCTGCGATATACTTCCATACTGTTCCTAACTGATTCCATCTTTTTCTTCTTCTGATTGGTAAAAAATTTTTTAAGTTGGTATCTAACTCGTTAAATTCATCTAATATGAGACTAGTAAACTGATTTTCTTCTATTTGTTTGAATTTTAATTTTAAATCTTGTATGTGAATTTTGAATGACTCCAAATTAAAGTGGTGGATGTAGTAATGAGAACTTATTTGAATACGTCCAGGGCCTTTATCATATAGGAAAAGAGGTAATTTGTCCGTTTTATGTATGGCGATCGTCTGTTGAGTACCGCCTCCAAAGATTGTAACAGTAAAAATCTAAAACGAAATTAAGTGTATCGAATTTTTAGGTCATTTTGTGGACTCGTCTGTTATCAGAAGTTGTTATAGTGCTATTGTGAACATTTTTGATTTTTATTTTTTTATAACGTGGGACGGTTTTTATCCGTCTTCTTGTCTTTTCAAAGGCTTCCTGGTTTTCGTTTATGTGTTTTGGAGTCAGCTTTTTGTTATGGTATTCTAGGTCTCGATTTTGTTTTTTCTGCAGATTTTGGTAAACGTTTTCGATAATTTTGGAACTTTGGGAGCTTGGAATAATGATTTCAAAGGGTGTGAATTTAGTACAAGAATGGATAGTGGAATTGTACTTAATCAAAGACATTTCGACAAGCTGTTTTGGTTTTTCGTGGATTTTCTGCCTTCGTGATTCAGTAAATTTCTTGTAAAGTGGAGTGAAATCTTTCGACTACTCCATTCATCTCACTTCGTCCAGTTGCTGCTATATAAGAAGCGATTTTGTTTTCATTAAAGAAATTTGTTAATTCGCCAGAAATAAACGATTTTTCATTGTCCATTACGACAATTTCCGGTAATTTAAATTTTGTGAGAACTTCTTTTACAGCAGGCATTATGTCAACGGTTGCTCTTGATTCTACTAGCTGGACTTGAGCGAACTTGGAAAATTTATCGACGCACGTTAGGAACATTAATTTTTCTAAAACATTATGTCAATGTGTACAATTTGGAAAGGTGTATTCGGGATAGGGGGTCTTTGAAGTGGATAATGAATAGGATTACGGTCATATTTATTTTCTTGACACAATTGACAGTTCTTCGTGAATTCTCGAAGCTTACTATTCAATTGTGGAAAATAATATTTCCTGAGGATTTGGGCTTTGTTTTCCTCTAAACCGCGGTGTGTCAATAATTCTCCATTGAACATCTTCTTCCGGTACGTCGATGAGGAATTTTTGAGAAAACGGATTTTTAACATGTTTTCTTGAGTAAAGTGTTTTTATACACTTCTTGTATTTGACCCATGATTTTTTCCTCAGTTAATAATCCGTTTAACTTGGTCGGATCAACGTATTCTTTCAGAACCTGAAATATAGAGTTTTCATTAATATCGTTTATATGAATTAAAATTCGTGTATAGTTAGGGAAAGGATGAGTAGTTTCTATTTTGTCTGGACCTCTTTTATTATTACCTGGTGTTTAAAGGCATTAATGGGTGCTTCCGTAGATATGATGAACATATCATCACTATCGTCAGCTGAATGTTGGGTACAAGTCATAGAGCATGCGATGCGACTAACAGCATCCGCAACGACATTCGATTTACCTGGTTTATAGGCAATCTCGTAATCGTGTTCCTCAAGATAAGATTTCATATTTTTTATTTGGTGTTTGTATTTTTAGGTGATAATGCAAATGTCAAAGGCTGATGATCTGTAAAAATTTTAAATTTGGCTCCGTATAAATAGTTTCTGAATACTTTAAGAGCCCAAAATATGGCCAACATTTCTTTCTCAGGAACAGAATGTTTTTCTTCTGCTCTTGTTAAAGACCGTGACGCGAAATGGATCGGTCTGTCTTTCCCAATTTCACCTTGTAAAAGTACAGCGCCTATCGCAAAGTCTGATGCATCTGTGGTCAATATATAGGGCTTTGAATGGTCTGGATATGCCAACACATCAGAAGATGATAGTATTGATTTCATTTTTTCGAAGCATTTTGTCTCAGCTTCGTCGAGTTTGATTTTTTTGTTGAACTCATGTTCTTCTCTCCCTTAGAAGGTTCGTGAGGGTTTAGCAATTTTGCAAAATCCTTTACGAATCTTCTGTAGTAACTCATCATGCCAAGGAAAGATCTCAATTCCTTTATCGAATTAGGAATTGGGTATCTTCGAATTACTTCGATTTTTGGGGATTGGCCTTGATTCCTGTGGATCCAATCACATATCCCAAAAATTCGATTTCTTGATGCAAAAATTCAGACTTATCTAGCTGAATTTTTAGATTTGCATCGTTCAATGCTTTGACAATAGTTTCAAGGTTTGTCAAGGCTTCTTCAAAATTTCTGCCAAATACAATTACATCATCCATGTATACGTAGCAGATTTTTCCAATGTGTTTACGGAGCACATCATCAATGGCTCGTTGAAAAATAGCCGGCGCATTTTTAATCCAAATGGCATTCTTATGAATTCATATTTGCCATTGTTGATCGAAAACGCTGTTTTTTCGATGTCGCTCTCTTTCATTCTGATCTGGTGGAAACCAGATGCCAAATCAAGAGTTGTAAAAATTTTGGCCTTTCAATTGGTCCAATACATAATTAATTTCCGGCATGGGATAACGGTCTGATATGGTTTTTTCGTTTAACTTACGATAATCGATTACCATACGAATTTTTTTATCCCCGATGTATCCGTTTTCTTCGGAACAATCCAAACGGGTGACGTCCAAGAAGAGCGTGAGGGACGAATGATCCCATCATTTAAAAGTTTATTTATTTGTATATTGACTTCGTCAACATACGCTGCTGGATATGGATAAACTTTTTGGTGAACCGCGATATCGTCGATGGTGTTGATAGAGCATTCAACTACCGTGCTGCATGTAAGTTTATTATCAGGCTTATGAAAAGCGTAGTCATGCTTTTGGAGTACATTTAGCAATGCTTTGTTTTGGTTCTCTGAAAGATGAGCTGTTCTGAATGAAGTTGGGTCTAATGCATTATTGCTTTGTATATCCGCGTTGCAGTCAGTACGTTCGAGTTCAATTTTGTCGCCGTAAAAGGTGTCGGGTGTCGTCACAGTTAAGCTATTCGATGCTTGTCGTTGGGGAATGTAGGACAGGAGGGGTATGGTCAGTTTTTGTTCACCTAATTGTAATGTTAAATTCAGATTCAGAGATTCAGAGATTCTGAGATTCAGAGATTCTGAGATTCTGAGATTCTGAAAATCTGAGATTCTGAAAATCTGAGATTCTGAAGATGTGAGATTCTAAAAATCTGAGATTCTGAAAATCTGAGATTCTGAAAATCTGAGATTCTGAAAATCTGAGATTCTGAGATTCTAAGATTCTGGAATTCTGAGATTCTGAGAATCTGAAATTCTGAGATTCTGAAATTTCAAGATTTTTAGTTCCTATAGAGATTCGGAGTCTGAGATTCTGAAAATCCGAGATTCCGAAAATCTGAGATTCTGAAAATCTGAGATTCTGAAAATCTGAGATTTTGAAAATCTGAAAATCTGAGATTCTGAAAATCTGAGATTCTGAAAATCTGAGATTCTGAAAATCTGAAAATCTGAGATTCTGAAAATCTGAGATTCCGAAAATCTGAAAATCTGAGATTCTGAAAATCTGAGATTTTGAAAATCTGAGATTCTGAAAATCTGAGATTCTGAAAATCTGAGATTCTGAAAATCTGAGATTCTGAGATTCTGAGATTCTGAAAATCTGAGATTCTGAAAATCTGAGATTCTGAAAATCTGAGATTCTGAAAATCTGAGATTCTGAAAATCTGAGATTCTGAAAATCTGAGATTCTGAAAATCTGAGATTCTGAAAATCTGAGATTCTGAAAATCTGAAAATCTGAGATTCTGAAAATCCGAGATTCTGAAAATCTGAGATTCTGAAAATCTGAAAATCTGAGATTCTGAAAATCTGAGATTCTGAAAATCTGAAAATCTGAGATTCTGAAAATCTGAGATTCTGAAAATCTGAGATTCTGAAAATCTGAGATTCTGAAAATCTGAGATTCTGAAAATCTGAGATTCTGAAAATCTGAGATTCTGAAAATCTGAGATTCTGAAAATCTGAGATTCTGAAAATCTGAGATTCTGAAAATCTGAGATTCTGAAAATCTGAGATTCTGAAAATCTGAGATTCTGAAAATCTGAGATTCTGAAAATCTGAGATTCTGAAAATCTGAGATTCTGAAAATCTGAGATTCTGAAAATCTGAGATTCTGAAAATCTGAGATTCTGAAAATCTGAGATTCTGAAAATCTGAGATTCTGAAAATCTGAGATTCTGAAAATCTGAGATTCTGAAAATCTGAGATTCTGAAAATCTGAGATTCTGAAAATCTGAGATTCTGAAAATCTGAGATTCTGAAAATCTGAAAATCTGAGATTCTGAAAATCTGAGATTCTGAAAATCTGAAAATCTGAAAATCTGAGATTCTGAAAATCTGAGATTCTGAAAATCTGAGATTCTGAAAATCTGAGATTCTGAAAATCTGAGATTCTGAAAATCTGAGATTCTGAAAATCTGAGATTCTGAAAATCTGAGATTCTGAAAATCTGAAAATCTGAGATTCTGAAAATCTGAGATTCTGAAAATCTGAAAATCTGAGATTCTGAAAATCTGAAAATCTGAGATTCTGAAAATCTGAGATTCTGAAAATCTGAGATTCTGAAAATCTGAGATTCTGAAAATCTGAGATTCTGAAAATCTGAGATTCTGAAAATCTGAGATTCTGAAAATCTGAGATTCTGAAAATCTGAGATTCTGAAAATCTGAGATTCTGAAAATCTGAGATTCTGAAAATCTGAGATTCTGAAAATCTGAGATTCTGAAAATCTGAGATTCTGAAAATCTGAAAATCTGAGATTCTGAAAATCTGAAAATCTGAGATTCTGAAAATCTGAGATTCTGAAAATCTGAGATTCTGAAAATCTGAGATTCTGAAAATCTGAGATTCTGAAAATCTGAGATTCTGAAAATCTGAGATTCTGAAAATCTGAGATTCTGAAAATCTGAGATTCTGAAAATCTGAGATTCTGAAAATCTGAGATTCTGAAAATCTGACATTCTAAAAATCTGAGATTCTGAAAATCTGAAAATCTGAGATTCTGAAAATCTGAGATTCTGAAAATCTGAGATTCTGAAAATCTGAGATTCTGAAAATCTGAGATTCTGAGATTCTGAAAATCTGAGATTCTGAAAATCTGAGATTCTGAAAATCTGAGATTCTGAAAATCTGAGATTCTGAAAATCTGATTCTGAAAATTTGAGATTCTAAAATCTAAAGATCTGAGATTCTGAAAATCTGAGATTCTTAAAATCTGAGAGTCTGAAAATCTGAGATTCTGAAAATCTGAGATTCTGAAAATCTGAGATTCTGAAAATCTGAGATTCTGAAAATCTGAGATTCTGAATTTCTGAAATTCTGAAATTTTAAGATTTTTAGATTCTATAGAGATTCTGAGATTCTGAAAATCTGAGATTCTGAAAATCTGAGATTCTGAAAATCTGAGATTCTGAAAATCCAAGATTCCGAAAATCTGAGATTCTAAAAATCTGAAATTCTGAAATTCTGAAATTCTGGGATTCTGAGATTATGAAAATCTGAGATTCTGAAAATCTGAGATTCTAAAAATCTGATATTCTGAAAATCTGATATTCTGAAAATCTGAGATTCTGAAAAACTGAGATTCTAAAAATCCGAGATTATGAAAATCTGAGATTCTGAAAATCTGAGATTCTGAAAATCTGAGATTCTGAAAATCTGAGATTCTGAAAATCTGAGATTCTGAAAATCTGAGATTCTGAAAATCTGAGATTCTGAAAATCTGAGATTCTGAAAATCTGAGATTCTGAAAATCTGAGATTCTGAAAATCTGAGATTCTGAAAATCTGAGATTCTGAAAATCTGAGATTCTGAAAATCCGAGATTCTGAAAATCTGAGATTCTGAAAATCTGAAAATCTGAGATTCTGAAAATCTGGGATTTTGAAAATCTGAGATTCTGGAAATCTGAGATTCTGAGATTCTGAGATTTTGAGATTCTGAGATTTCGAAAATCTGAAATTCTGAGATTCTGAGATTCTGAGATTCTGAAATTCTGAGATTCTGAGATTGTGAGATTCTGAAAATCTGAGATTCTGAGATTCTGAGATTGTGAAAATCTGAGATTATGAAGATCTGAGATTCTGAAAATCTGAGATTCTAAAAATTTGAGATTCTGAAAATCTGAGATTCTGAAAATCTGAGATTCTGAAAATCTGAGATTCTGAAAATCTGAGATTCTGAAAATCTGAGATTCTGAAAATCTGAGATTCTGAAAATCTGAGATTCTGAAAATCTGAAAATTTGAGATTCTAAAAATCTGAAAATCTGAGATTCTGAAAATCTGAGATTCTGAAAATCTGAGATTCTGAAAATCTGAGATTCTGAAAATCTGAGATTCTGAAAATCTGAGATTCTGAAAATCTGAGATTCTGAAAATCTGAGATTCTGAAAATCTGAGATTCTGAAAATCTGAGATTCTGAAAATCTGAGATTCTGAAAATCTGAGATTCTGAAATTTCAAGATTTTTAGTTCCTATAGAGATTCGGAGTCTGAGATTCTGAAAATCTGAGATTCTGAAAATCTGAGATTCTGAAAATCTGAGATTCTGAAAATCCAAGATTCCGAAAATCTGAGATTCTAAAAATCTGAAATTCTGAAATTCTGAAATTCTGGGATTCTGAGATTCTGAAAATCTGAGATTCTAAAAATCTGAGATTCTGAAAATCTGAGATTCTGAAAATCTGAGATTCTGAAAATCTGAGATTCAAAAAATCCGAGATTATGAAAATCTGATATTCTGAAAATCTGAGATTCTGAAAATCTGGGATTCTGAAAATCTGAGATTCTGAAAATCTGAGATTCTGAAAATCTGAGATTCTGAAAATCTGAGATTCTGAAAATCTGAGATTCTGAAAATCTGATATTCTGAAAATCTGAGATTCTGAAAATCCGAGATTCTGAAAATCTGAGATTCTGAAAATCTGAAAATCTGAGATTCTGAAAATCTGAGATTCTGAAAATTTGAGATTCTGAAAATCTGAGATTCTGAAAATCTGAGATTCTGAAAATCTGAGATTCTGAAAATCTGAGATTCTGAAAATCTGAGATTATGAAAATCTGAGATTCTGAGATTCTAAGATTCTGAGATTCTGAAAATCTGAGATTCTGAAAATCTGAGATTCTGAAAATCTGAGATTCTGAAAATCTGAGATTCTGAAAATCTGAGATTCTGAAAATCTGAGATTCTGAAAATCTGAGATTCTGAAAATCTGAAGATCTGAGATCCTGGAATCTGAAATTCTGAGATTCCGAGATCCTGAGATTCTGAGATTCTGAAAATCTGAGATTCTGAAAATCTGAGATACTGAAAATCTGAGATTCTGAAAATCCAAGATTCCGAAAATCTGAGATTCTAAAAATCTGAAATTCTGAAATTCTTAAATTCTGGGATTCTGAGATTCTGAGATTCAGATTCAGAGATTCAGAGATTCTGAGATTCAGAGATTCTGAGATTCTGAGATTCTGAAAATCTGAGATTCTGAAAATCTGAGATTCTGAAGATGTGAGATTCTAAAAATCTGAGATTCTGAAAATCTGAGATTCTGAAAATCTGAGATTCTGAGATTCTAAGATTCTGGAATTCTGAGATTCTGAGAATCTGAAATTCTGAGATTCTGAAATTTCAAGATTTTTAGTTCCTATAGAGATTCGGAGTCTGAGATTCTGAAAATCCGAGATTCCGAAAATCTGAGATTCTGAAAATCTGAGATTCTGAAAATCTGAGATTTTGAAAATCTGAAAATCTGAGATTCTGAAAATCTGAGATTCTGAAAATCTGAGATTCTGAAAATCTGAGATTCTGAAAATCTGAGATTCTAAAAATCTGAGATTCTGAAAATCTGAAAATCTGAGATTCTGAAAATCTGAGATTCTGAAAATCTGAGATTCTGAAAATCTGAGATTCTGAAAATCTGAGATTCTGAAAATCTGAGATTCTAAAAATCTGAGATTCTGAAAATCTGAGATTCTGAAAATCTGAGATTCTGAAAATCTGAGATTCGGAAAATCTGAGATTCTGAAAATCTGAGATTCTGAAAATCTGAGATTCTGAAAATCTGAGATTCTGAAAATCTGAGATTCTGAAAATCTGAGATTCTGAAAATCTGAGATTCTGAAAATCTGAGATTCTGAAAATCTGAGATTCTGAAAATCTGAGATTCTGAAAATCTGAGATTCTGAAAATCTGAGATTCTGAAAATCTGAGATTCTGAAAATCTGAGATTCTGAAAATCTGAGATTCTGAAAATCTGAGATTCTGAAAATCTGAGATTCTGAAAATCTGAGATTCTGAAAATCTGAGATTCTGAAAATCTGAGATTCTGAAAATCTGAGATTCTGAAAATCTGAAAATCTGAGATTCTGAAAATCTGAGATTCTGAAAATCTGAGATTCTGAAAATCTGAGATTCTGAAAATCTGAGATTCTGAAAATCTGAAAATCTGAGATTCTGAAAATCCGAGATTCTGAAAATCTGAGATTCTGAAAATCTGAAAATCTGAGATTCTGAAAATCTGAGATTCTGAAAATCTGAGATTCTGAAAATCTGAGATTCTGAAAATCTGAGATTCTGAAAATCTGAGATTCTGAAAATCTGAGATTCTGAAAATCTGAGATTCTGAAAATCTGAGATTCTGAAAATCTGAGATTCTGAAAATCTGAGATTCTGGAATTCGGAGATTCTGAAAATCTGAGGTTCTGAAATTTCAAAATTTTTAGTTCCTATAGAGATTCGGAGTCTGAGATTCTGAAAATCCGAGATTCCGAAAATCTGAGATTCTGAAAATCTGAGATTCCGAAAATCTGAAAATCTGAGATTCTGAAAATCTGAGATTCTGAAGATCTGAGATTCTGAAAATCTGAAATTCTGAGATTCTGAGATTCTGAGATTCTGAGATTCTGAAAATCTGAGATTCTGAAAATCTGAGATTCTGAAAATCTGAGATTCTGAAAATCTGAGATTCTGAAAATCTGAGATTCTGAAAATCTGAGATTCTGAAAATCTGAGATTCTGAAAATCTGAGATTCTGAAAATCTGAGATTCTGAAAATCTGAAAATCTGAGATTCTGAAAATCTGAGATTCTGAAAATCTGAGATTCTGAAAATCTGAAAATCTGAGATTCTGAAAATCTGAGATTCTGAAAATCTGAGATTCTGAAAATCTGAGATTCTGAAAATCTGAGATTCTGAAAATCTGAGATTCTGAAAATCTGAAAATCTGAGATTCTGAAAATCCGAGATTCTGAAAATCTGAAAATCTGAGTTTCTGAAAATCTGAGATTCTGAAAATTTGAGATTCTGAAAATCTGAGATTCTGAAAATCTGAGATTCTGAGATTCTAAGATTCTGGAATTCTGAGATTCTGAGAATCTGAAATTCTGAGATTCTGAAATTTCAAGATTTTTAGTTCCTATAGAGATTCGGAGTCTGAGATTCTGAAAATCCGAGATTCCGAAAATCTGAGATTCTGAAAATCTGAGATTCTGAAAATCTGAGATTTTGAAAATCTGAAAATCTGAGGTTCTGAAAATCTGAGATTCTGAAAATCTGAAAATCTGAGATTCTGAAAATCTGAGATTCCGAAAATCTGAAAATCTGAGATTCTGAAAATCTGAGATTCTGAAAATCTGAGATTCTGAAAATCTGAGATTCTGAAAATCTGAGATTCTGAAAATCTGAGATTCTGAAAATCTGAGATTCTGAAAATCTGAAAATCTGAGATTCTGAAAATCTGAGATTCTGAAAATCTGAGATTCTGAAAATCTGAGATTCTGAAAATCTGAGATTCTGAAAATCTGAGATTCTGAAAATCTGAAAATCTGAGATTCTGAAAATCTGAGATTCTGAAAATCTGAGATTCTGAAAATCTGAAAATCTGAGATTCTGAAAATCTGAGATTCTGAAAATCTGAGATTCTGAAAATCTGAGATTCTGAAAATCTGAGATTCTGAAAATCTGAGATTCTGAAAATCTGAAAATCTGAGATTCTGAAAATCTGAGATTCTGAAAATCTGAAAATCTGAGATTCTGAAAATCTGAGATTCTGAAAATTTGAGATTCTGAAAATCTGAGATTCTGAAAATCTGAGATTCTGAAAATCTGAGATTCTGAAAATCTGAGATTCTGAAAATCTGAGATTCTGAAAATCTGAGATTCTGAAAATCTGAGATTCTGAAAATCTGAGATTCTGAAAATCTGAGATTCTGAAAATCTGAGATTCTGAAAATCTGAGATTCTGAAAATCTGAGATTCTGAAAATCTGAGATTCTGAAAATCTGAGATTCTGAAAATCTGAGATTCTGAAAATCTGAGATTCTGAAAATCTGAAAATCTGAGATTCTGAAAATCTGAGATTCTGAAAATCTGAAAATCTGAGATTCTGAAAATCTGAGATTCTGAAAATCTGAGATTCTGAAAATCTGAGATTCTGAAAATCTGAGATTCTGAAAATCTGAGATTCTGAAAATCTGAGATTCTGAAAATCTGAGATTCTGAAAATCTGAGATTCTGAAAATCTGAGATTCTGAAAATCTGAGATTCTGGAAATCTGAGATTCTGAAAATCTGAGATTCTGAAAATCTGAGATTCTGAAAATCTGAGATTCTGAAAATCTGAGATTCTGAAATCTGAGATTCTGAAAATCTGAGATTCTGAAAATCTGAGATTCTGAAAATCTGAGATTCTGAAAATCTGAGATTCTGAAAATCCGAGATTCTGAAAATCCGAGATTCTGAAAATCTGAGATTCTAAAAATCTGAGATTCTGAAAATCTGAGATTCTGAAAATCTGAGATTCTGAAAATCTGAGATTCTGAAAATCTGAGATTCTGAAAATCTGAGATTCTGAAAATCTGAGATTCTGAAAATCTGAGATTCTGAAAATCTGAGATTCTGAAAATCTGAGATTCTGAAAATCTGAGATTCTGAAAATCTGAGATTCTGAAAATCTGAAAATCTGAGATTCTGAAAATCTGAGATTCTGAAAATCTGAGATTCTGAAAATCTGAGATTCTGAAAATCTGAGATTCTGAAAATCTGAGATTCTGAAAATCTGAGATTCTGAAAATCTGAGATTCTGAAAATCTGAGATTCTGAAAATCTGAGATTCTGAAATTCTGAGATTCTGAAATTCTGAGATTCTGAAATTCTGAGATTCTGAAATTCTGAGATTCTGAAATTCTGAGATTCTGAAAATCTGAGATTCTGAAAATCTGAGATTCTGAAAATCTGAGATTCTGAAAATCTGAGATTCTGAAAATCTGAGATTCTGAAGATGTGAGATTCTAAAAATCTGAGATTCTGAAAATCTGAGATTCTGAAAATCTGAGATTCTGAAAATCTGAGATTCTGAAAATCTGAGATTCTGAAAATCTGAGATTCTGAAAATCTGAGATTCTGAAAATCTGAGATTCTGAAAATCTGAGATTCTGAAAATCTGAGATTCTGAGATTCTGAGATTCTGAAAATCTGAGATTCTGAAAATCTGAGATTCTGAAAATCTGAGATTCTGAAAATCTGAGATTCTGAAAATCTGAGATTCTGAAAATCTGAGATTCTGAAAATCTGAGATTCTGAAAATCTGAGATTCTGAAAATTTGAGATTCTGAAAATCTGAGATTCTGAAAATCTGAGATTCTGAAAATCTGAGATTCTGAAAATCTGAGATTCTGAAAATCTGAGATTCTGAAAATCTGAGATTCTGAAAATCTGAGATTCTGAAAATCTGAGATTCTGAAAATCTGAGATTCTGAAAATCTGAGATTCTGAAAATCTGAAAATCTGAGATTCTGAAAATCCGAGATTCTGAAAATCTGAAAATCTGAGATTCTGAAAATCTGAGATTCTGAAAATTTGAGATTCTGAAAATCTGAGATTCTGAAAATCTGAGATTCTGAAAATCTGAGATTCTGAAAATCTGAGATTCTGAAAATCTGAGATTCTGAAAATCTGAGATACTAAAAATCTGAGATTCTGAAAATCTGAGATTCTGAAAATCTGAAAATCTGAGATTCTGAAAATCTGAGATTCTGAAAATCTGAGATTATGAAAATCTGAGATTCTGAGATTCAAAAATTCTGAAAATCTGAGATTCTGAAAATCTGAGATTATGAAAATCTGAGATTCTGAAAATCTGAGATTCTAAAAATCTGATATTCTGAAAATCTGAGATTCTGAAAATCTGAGATTCTGAAAAACTGAGATTCAAAAAATCCGAGATTATGAAAATCTGAGATTCTGAAAATCTGAGATTCTGAAAATCTGGGATTCTGAAAATCTGAGATTCTGAAAATCTGAGATTCTGAAAATCTGAGATTCTGAAAACCTGAGATTCTGAAAATCTGAGATTCTGAAAATCTGAGATTCTGAAAATCTGATATTCTGAAAATCTGAGATTCTGAAAATCCGAGATTCTGAAAATCTGAGATTCTGAAAATCTGAAAATCTGAGATTCTGAAAATCTGAGATTCTGAAAATCTGAGATTCTGAAAATCTGAGATTTTGAAAATCTGAGATTCTGAGAATCTGAGATTCTGAGAATCTGAGATTATGAAAATCTGAGATTCTGAAAATCTGAGATTCTGAAAATCTGAGATTCTGAAAATTTGAGATTCTGAAAATCTGAAGATCTGAGATCCTGGAATCTGAAATTCTGAGATTCCAAGATCCTGAGATTCTGAAAATCTGAGATTCTGAAAATCTGAGATTCTGAAAATCTGAGATACTGAAAATCTAAGATTCTGAAAATCCAAGATTCCGAAAATCTGAGATTCTAAAAATCTGAAATTCTGAAATTCTTAAATTCTGGGATTCTGAGATTCTGAGATTCAGATTCAGAGATTCAGAGATTCTGAGATTCAGAGATTCTGAGATTCTGAAAATCTGAGATTCTGAAAATCTGAGATTCTGAAAATCTGAGATTCTGAAAATCTGAGATTCTGAAAATCTGAGATTCTGAAAATCTGAGATTCTGAAAATCTGAGATTCTGAGATTCTAAGATTCTGGAATTCTGAGATTCTGAGAATCTGAAATTCTGAGATTCTGAAATTTCAAGATTTTTAGTTCCTATAGAGATTCGGAGTCTGAGATTCTGAAAATCCGAGATTCCGAAAATCTGAGATTCTGAAAATCTGAAAATCTGAGATTCTGAAAATCTGAGATTCTGAAAATCTGAGATTCTGAAAATCTGAGATTCTGAAAATCTGAAAATCTGAGATTCTGAAAATCCGAGATTCTGAAAATCTGAAAATCTGAGATTCTGAAAATCTGAGATTCTGAAAATTTGAGATTCTGAAAATCTGAGATTCTGAAAATCTGAGATTCTGAAAATCTGAGATTCTGAAAATCTGAGATTCTGAAAATCTGAGATTCTGAAAATCTGAGATTCTGAAAATCTGAGATTCTGAAAATCTGAGATTCTGAAAATCTGAAAATCTGAGATTCTGAAAATCTGAGATTCTGAAAATCTGAGATTATGAAAATCTGAGATTCTGAGATTCCGAGATTCTGAGATTCTGAGATTTTGAAAATCTGAGATTATGAAAATCTGAGATTCTGAAAATCTGAGATTCTAAAAATCTGAGATTCTGAAAATCTGAGATTCTGCATATCTGAGATTCTGAAAAACTGAGATTCAAAAAATCCGAGATTATGAAAATCTGAGATTCTGAAAATCTGAGATTCTGAAAATCTGAGATTCTGAAAATCTGAGATTCTGAAAATCTGAGATTCTGAAAATCTGAGATTCTGAAAATCTGAGATTCTGAAAATCTGAGATTCTGAAAATCTGAGATTCTGAAAATCTGATATTCTGAAAATCTGAGATTCTGAAAATCTGAGATTCTGAAAATCTGAGATTCTGAAAATCTGAGATTCTGAAAATCTGAGATTCTGAAAATCTGAGATTCTGAAAATCTGAAAATCTGAGATTCTGAAAATCTGAGATTCTGAAAATCTGAGATTCTGAAAATCTGAGATTATGAAAATCTGAGATTCTGAGATTCAAAAATTCTGAAAATCTGAGATGCTGAAAATCTGAGATTCTGAAAATCTGAGATTCTGAAAATCTGAGATTCTGAAAATCTGAGATTCTGAAAATTTGAGATTCTGAAAATCTGAAGATCTGAGATCCTGGAATCTGAAATTCTGAGATTCCGAGATCCTGAGATTCTGAGATTCTGAAAATCTGAGATTCTGAAAATCTGAGATTCTGAGATTCTGAGATTATGAAAATCTGAGATTCTGAAAATCTGAGATTCTAAAATCTGAGATTCTGAAATTCTTAAATTCTGGGATTCTGAGATTCTGAGATTCAGATTCAGAGATTCAGAGATTCTGAGATTCAGAGATTCTGAGATTCTGAGATTCTGAGATTCTGAAAATCTGAGATTCTGAAAATCTGAGATTCTGAAGATGTGAGATTCTAAAATCTGAGATTCTGAAAATCTGAGATTCTGAAAATCTGAGATTCTGAGATTCTAAGATTCTGGAATTCTGAGATTCTATGATTCTGGAATTCTAAGATTCTGAAATTTCAAGATTTTTAGTTCCTATAGAGATTCGAGTCTGAGATTCTGAAAATCCGAGATTCTGAAAATCTGAGATTCTGAAAATCTGAGATTCTGAAAATCTGAGATTTTGAAAATCTGAAAATCTGAGATTCTGAAAATCTGAGATTCTGAAAATCTGAGATTCTGAAAATCTGAAAATCCGAGATTCTGAAAATCTGAAAATCCGAGATTCTGAAAATCTGAAAATCCGAGATTCTGAAAATCTGAGATTCTGAAAATTTGAGATTCTGAAAATCTGAGATTCTGAAAATCTGAGTTTCTGAAAATCTGAGATTCTGAAAATCTGAGATTCTGAAAATCTGAGATTCTGAAAATCTGAGATACTAAAAATCTGAGATTCTGAAAATCTGAGATTCTGAAAATCTGAAAATCTGAGATTCTGAAAATCTGAGATTCTGAAAATCTGAGATTATGAAAATCTGAGATTCTGAGATTCAAAATTCTGAAAATCTGAGATTCTGAAAATCTGAGATTATGAAAATCTGAGATTCTGAAAATCTGAGATTCTAAAATCTGATATTCTGAAAATCTGAGATTCTGAAAATCTGAGATTCTGAAAACTGAGATTCAAAAATCTGAGATTATGAAAATCTGAGATTCTGAAAATCTGAGATTCTGAAAATCTGGGATTCTGAAAATCTGAGATTCTGAAAATCTGAGATTCTGAAAATCTGAGATTCTGAAAACCTGAGATTCTGAAAATCTGAGATTCTGAAAATCTGAGATTCTGAAAATCTGATATTCTGAAAATCTGAGATTCTGAAAATCCGAGATTCTGAAAATCTGAGATTCTGAAAATCTGAAAATCTGAGATTCTGAAAATCTGCGATTCTGAAAATATGAGATTCTGAAAATCTGAGATTCTGAAAATATGAGATTCTGAAAATCTGAGATTATGAAAATCTGAGATTATGAAAATCTGAGATTCTGAGATTCAAAATTCTGAAAATCTGAGATTCTGAAAATCTGAGATTCTGAAAATCTGAGATTCTGAAAATCTGAGATTCTGAAAATCTGAGATTCTGAAAATTTGAGATTCTGAAAATCTGAAGATCTGAGATCCTGGAATCTGAAATTCTGAGATTCCGAGATCCTGAGATTCTGAGATTCTGAAAATCTGAGATTCTGAAAATCTGAGATACTGAAAATCTGAGATTCTGAAAATCCAAGATTCCGAAAATCTGAGATTCTAAAATCTGAAATTCTGAAATTCTTAAATTCTGGGATTCTGAGATTCTGAGATTCAGATTCAGAGATTCAGAGATTCTGAGATTCAGAGATTCTGAGATTCTGAGATTCTGAAAATCTGAGATTCTGAAAATCTGAGATTCTGAAGATGTGAGATTCTAAAAATCTGAGATTCTGAAAATCTGAGATTCTGAAAATCTGAGATTCTGAGATTCTAAGATTCTGGAATTCTGAGTTTCCGAGAATCTGAAATTCTGAGATTCTGAAATTTCAAGATTTTTAGTTCCTATAGAGATTCGGAGTCTGAGATTCTGAAAATCTGAGATTCTGAAAATCTGAGATTCTGAAAATCTGAGATTCTGAAAATCTGAGATTTTGAAAATCTAAAAATCTGAGATTCTGAAAATCTGAGATTTTGAAATTCTGAGATTCTGAAAATCTGAAAATCTGAGATTCTGAAAATCTGAGATTCCGAAAATCTGAAAATCTGAGATTCTGAAAATCTGAGATTCTGAAAATCTGAGATTCTGAAGATCTGAGATTCTGAAAATCTGAGATTCTGAAAATCTGAGATTCTGAAAATCTGAGATTCTGAAAATCTGAAAATCTGAGATTCTGAAAATCTGAGATTCTGAAAATCTGAGATTCTGAAAATCTGAGATTCTGAAAATCTGAAAATCTGAGATTCTGAAAATCTGAGATTCTGAAAATCTGAGATTCTGAAAATCTGAGATTCTGAAAATCTGAGATTCTGAAAATCTGAGATTCTGAAAATCTGAGATTCTGAAAATCTGAGATTCTGAAAATCTGAGATTCTGAAAATCTGAGATTCTGAAAATCTGAAAATCTGAGATTCTGAAAATCTGAGATTCTGAAAATCTGAGATTCTGAAAATCTGAAAATCTGAGATTCTGAAAATCTGAGATTCTGAAAATCTGAAAATCTGAGATTCTGAAAATCTGAGATTCTGAAAATCTGAGATTCTGAAAATCTGAGATTCTGAAAATCTGAGATTCTGAAAATCTGAGATTCTGAGAATCTGAGATTCTGAAAATCTGAAAATCTGAGATTCTGAAAATCTGAGATTCTGAAAATCTGAGATTCTGAAAATCTGAGATTCTGAAAATCTGAGATTCTGAAAATCTGAGATTCTGAAAATCTGAGATTCTGAAAATCTGAGATTCTGAAAATCTGAGATTCTGAAAATCTGAGATTCTGAAAATCTGAGATTCTGAAAATCTGAAAATCTGAGATTCTGAAAATCTGAGATTCTGAAAATCTGAGATTCTGAAAATCTGAGATTCTGAAAATCTGAGATTCTGAAAATCTGAGATTCTGAAAATCTGAGATTCTGAAAATCTGAGATTCTGAAAATCTGAGATTCTGAAAATCTGAGATTCTGAAAATCTGAGATTCTGAAAATCTGAGATTCTAAAAATCTGAGATTCTAAAAATCTGAGATTCTGAAAATCTGAAAATCTGATTCTGAGATTCTGGGATTCTGAGATTCTAAGATTCTGGAATTCTGAGATTCTGAGAATCTGAAATTCTGAAAATCTGAGATTCTGAAAATCTGAGATTCCGAAAATCTGAGATTCTGAAAATCTGAGATTCTAAAATCTGAGATTCTGAAAATCTGAGATTCTGAAAATCTGAGATTCTGAAAAACTGAGATTCAAAAATCTGAGATTATGAGAATCTGAGATTCTGAAAATCTGAGATTCTGAAAATCTGGGATTCTGAAAATCTGAGATTCTGAAAATCTGAGATTCTGAAAATCTGAGATTCTGAAAACCTGAGATTCTGAAAATCTGAGATTCTGAAAATCTGAGATTCTGAAAATCTGATATTCTGAAAATCTGAGATTCTGAAAATCCGAGATTCTGAAAATCTGAGATTCTGAAAATCTGAAAATCTGAGATTCTGAAAATCTGAGATTCTGAAAATTTGAGATTCTGAAAATCTGAGATTCTGAAAATCTGAGATTCTGAAAATCTGAGATTCTGAAAATCTGAGATTATGAAAATCTGAGATTCTGAGATTCAAAGATTCTGAAAATCTGAGATTCTGAAAATCTGAGATTCTGAAAATCTGAGATTCTGAAAAGCTGAGGTTCTGAAAATCTGAGATTCTGAGAATTTGAGATTCTGAAAATCTGAAGATCTGAGATCCTGGAATCTGAAATTCTGAGATTCCGAGATCCTGAGATTCTGAGATTCTGAAAATCTGAGATTCTGAAAATCTGAGATTCTGAAAATCTGAGATTCTGAAAATCCAAGATTCCGAAAATCTGAGATTCTAAAAATCTGAAATTCTGAAATTCTTAAATTCTGGGATTCTGAGATTCTGAGATTCAGAGATTCAGAGATTCAGAGATTCTGAGATTCAGAGATTCTGAGATTCTGAGATTCTGAAAATCTGAGATTCTGAAAATCTGAGATTCTGAAGATGTGAGATTCTAAAAATCTGAGATTCTGAAAATCTGAGATTCTGAAAATCTGAGATTCTGAGATTCTGAGATTCTGAAATTCTGAGATTCTGAAATTTCAAGATTTTTAGTTCCTATAGAGATTCGGAGTCTGAGATTCTGAAAATCCGAGATTCCGAAAATCTGAGATTCTGAAAATCTGAGATTCTGAAAATCTGAGATTTTGAAAATCTGAAAATCTGAGATTCTGAAAATCTGAGATTCTGAAAATCTGAGATTCTGAAAATCTGAAAATCTGAGATTCTGAAAATCTGAGATTCTGAAAATCTGAAAATCTGAGATTCTGAAAATCTGAGATTCTGAAAATCCGAGATTCTGAAAATCTGAGATTCTGAAAATCTGAGATTCTGAAAATCTGAGATTCTGAAAATCTGAGATTCTGAAAATCTGAGATTCTGAAAATCTGAGATTCTGAAAATCTGAGATTCTGAAAATCTGAGATTCTGAAAATCTGAGATTCTGAAAATCTGAGATTCTGAAAATTTTAGATTCTGAAAATCTGAGATTCTAAAAATCTGAGATTCTGAAAATCTGAGATTCTGAAAATCTGAGATTCTGAAAATCTGAGATTCTGAAAATCTGAGATTCTGAAAATCTGAGATTCTGAAAATCTGAGATTCTGAAAATCTGAAAATCTGAGATTCTGAAAATCTGAGATTCTGAAAATCTGAGATTCTGAAAATCTGAGATTCTGAAAATCTGAGATTCTGAAAATCTGAGATTCTGAAAATCTGAGATTCTGAAAATCTGAGATTCTGAAAATCTGAAAATCTGAGATTCTGAAAATCTGAGATTCTGAAAATCTGAGATTCTGAAAATCTGAGATTCTGAAAATCTGAGATTCTGAAAATCTGAGATTCTGAAAATCTGAGATTCTGAAAATCTGAAAATCTGAGATTCTGAAAATCTGAAAATCCGAGATTCTGAAAATTTGAGATTCTGAAAATCTGAGATTCTGAAAATCTGAGATTCTGAAAATCTGAGATTCTGAAAATCTGAGATTCTGAAAATCTGAGATTCTGAAAATCTGAGATTCTGAAAATCTGAGATTCTGAAAATCTGACATTATAAAAATCTGAGATTCTGAAAATCTGAAAATCTGAGATTCTGAAAATCTGAGATTCTGAAAATCTGAGATTCTGAAAATCTGAGATTCTGAAAATCTGAGATTCTGAAAATCTGAGATTCTGAAAATCTGAGATTCTGAAAATCTGAGATTCTGAAAATCTGAGATTCTGAAAATCTGAAAATCTGGGATTCTGAAAATCTGAAAATCTGAGATTCTGAAAATCTGAGATTCTGAAAATCTGAGATTCTGGAAAGCTGAGATTCTGAAAATCTGAGATTCTGAAAATCTGAGATTCTGAAAATCTGAGATTCTGAAAATCTGAGATTCTGAAAATCTGAAAATCTGGGATTCTGAAAATCTGAAAATCTGAGATTCTGAAAATCTGAGATTCTGAAAATCTGAGATTCTGAAAATCTGAGATTCTGAAAATCTGAGATTCTGAAAATCTGAGATTCTGAAAATCTGAGATTCTGAAAATCTGAAAATCTGAGATTCTGAAAATCTGAGATTCTGAAAATCTGAAAATCTGAGATTCTGAAAATCTGAGATTCTGAAAATCTGAAAATCTGAGATTCTGAAAATCTGAGATTCTGAAAATCTGAGATTCTGAAAATCTGAGATTCTGAGATTATGAAAATCTGAGATTCTGAGATTCTGAAATTCTGAAAATCTGAGATTCTGAAAATCTGAGATTCTGAAAATCTGAGATTCTGAAAATCTGAGATTCTGAAAATCTGAGATTCTGAAAATCTGAGATTCTGAAAATCTGAGATTCTGAAAATCTGAGATACTGAAAATCTGAGATTCTGAAAATCCAAGATTCCGAAAATCTGAGATTCTAAAAATCTGAAATTCTGAAATTCTTAAATTCTGGGATTCTGAGATTCTGAGATTCAGATTCAGAGATTCAGAGATTCTGAGATTCTGAGATTCTGAAAATCTGAGATTCTGAAAATCTGAGATTCTGAAGATGTGAGATTCTAAAAATCTGAGATTCTGAAAATCTGAGATTCTGAGATTCTAAGATTCTGGAATTCTGAGATTCTGAGAATCTGAAATTCTGAGATTCTGAAATTTCAAGATTTTTAGATCCTATAGAGATTCTGAGATTCTGAAAATCCGAGATTCCGAAAATCTGAGATTCTGAAAATCTGAGATTCTGAAAATCTGAGATTCTGAAAATCTGAGATTCTGAAAATCTGAGATTCTGAAAATCTGAGATTCTGAAAATCTGAGATTCTAAAAATCTGAGATTCTGAAAATCTGAGATTCTGAGATTCTGAAAATCTGGGATTCTGAAAATCTGAGATTCTGAAAATCTGAGATTCTGAAAATCTGAGATTCTGAAAATCTGAGATTCTGAAAATCTGAGATTCTGAAAATCTGAGATTCTGAAAATCTGAGATTCTGAAAATCTGAGATTCTGAAAATCTGAGATTCTGAAAATCTGAGATTCTGAAAATCTGAGATTCTGAAAATCTGAGATTCTGAAAAACTGAGATTCAAAAAATCCTAAATTATGAAAATCTGAGATTCTGAAAATCTGAGATTCTGAAAATCTGAGATTCTGAAAATCTGAGATTCTGAAAATCTGGGATTCTGAAAATCTGAGATTCTGAAAATCTGAGATTCTGAAAATCTGAGATTCTGAAAATCTGAGATTCTGAAAATCTGAGATTCTGAAAATCTGAGATTCTGAAAATCTGAGATTCTGAAAATCTGAGATTCTGAAAATCTGAGATTCTGAAAATCTGAGATTCTGAAAATCTGAGATTCTGAAAATCTGAGATTCTGAAAATCTGAGATTCTGAAAATCTGAGATTCTGAAAATCTGAGATTCTGAAAATCTGAGATTCTGAAAATCTGAGATTCTGAAAATCTGAGATTCTGAAAATCTGAGATTCTGAGATTCTGAGATTCTGAGATTCTGAGATTCTGGGATTCTGAGATTCTGGGATTCTGAGATTCTGAGATTCTGAGATTCTGAGATTCTGGAATTCGGAGATTCTGAAAATCTGAAATTCTGAGATTCTGAGATTCTGAGATTCTGAGATCCTGAGATTGTGAAAATCTGAGATTATGAAAATCTGAGATTCTGAAAATCTGAGATTCTAAAAATCTGAGATTCTAAAAATCTGAGATTCTGAGATTCTGAGATTCTGGGATTTTGGGATTCTATGATTTTGGAATTCTGAGATTCTGAGAATCTGAAATTCTGAGATTCCGAGATTCTGAGATTCTGAGATTCTGAAAATCTGAGATTATGAAAATCAGAAATTCTGAGATTCTGAAAATCTGAGATTCTGAGATTATGAAAATATGAGATTCTGAAAATCTGATATTCTAAAAATCTGAGATTCTGAGATTCTGAGATTCTGAAAATCTGAGATTCTGAAAATCTAAGATTCTGAGATTCTGAAATTCTGAGATTCTGAGATTCTGAGATTCTGGGATTCTGAGATTCTGAGATTCTGGAATTCTGAGATTCCGAGAATCTGAAATTCTGAGATTCCGAGATTCTGAGATTATGAAAATCTGAGATTCTGAAAATCTGAGATTCTGCATATCTGAGATTCTGAAAATCTGAGATTCTGAGATTCTGAGATTCTGAGATTCTGAGATTCAGAGATTCTTGGATTCTGAGATTCTAAGATTCTGAGATTCTGGAATTCGGAGATTCTGAAAATCTGAAATTCTGAGATTCTGAGATTCTGAGATTCTGAGAATCTGGAATTTGGAGATTCTGAAAATCTGAAATTCTGAGATTCTGGAATTCGGAGATTCTGAAAATCTGAAATTCTGAGATTCTGAGATTCTTAGATTCTGAGATTCTGAGATTCTGAAATTCTGAGATTCTGAGATTGTGAGATTCTGAAAATCTGAGATTCTGAAAATCTGAGATTCTGAAAATCTGAGATTCTGAAAATCTGAGATTCTGAAAATCTGAGATTCTGAAAATCTGAGATTCTGAAAATCTGAGATTCTGAAAATCTGAGATTCTGAAAATCTGAGATTCTGGGATTCTGAGATTCTAAGATTCTGGAATTCTGATATTCTGAGAATCTGAAATTCTGAGATTCTGAGATTCTGAAATTCTGAGATTCTGAGATTGTGAAAATCTGAGATTCTGAGATTGTGAAAATCTGAGATTCTGAAAATATGAGATTCTGAAAATCTGAGATTCTAAAAATCTGAGATTCTGAAAATCTGAGATTCTGAAAATCTGAGATTCTGAGATTCTGAGATTCTGGGATTCTGAGATTCTGAGATTCTAAAAATCTGAAATTCTGAGACTCCGAGATTCTGAGATTCTGAGATTCTGAGATTCTGGAATTCTGAGATTCCGAGATTCTGAGATTCTGAGATTCTGAAA
The DNA here is from genome assembly GCF_024139115.2 of Armigeres subalbatus. Lineage (NCBI taxonomy): Eukaryota > Metazoa > Arthropoda > Insecta > Diptera > Culicidae > Armigeres > Armigeres subalbatus. The sequence continues at coordinate 224,967,751 of NC_085140.1, forward strand.
ATCTGAGATTATGAAAATCAGAAATTCTGAGATTATGAAAATCTGATATTCTAAAAATCTGAGATTCTGAGATTCTGAGATTCTGGGATTCTGAGATTCTATGATTTTGGAATTCTGAGAATCTCAGATTTTCAGAATCTCAGATTTTCAGAATCTCAGATTTTCAGAATCTCAGATTTTCAGAATCTCAGATTTTCAGAATTTCAGATTTTCATAATCTCAGATTTTCAGAATCTCAGATTTTCAGAATCTCAGATTTTCAGAATCTCAGATTTTCAGAATCTCAGATTTTCAGAATCTCAGATTTTCAGAATCTCAGATTTTCAGAATCTCAGATTTTCAGAATCTCAGATTTTCAGAATCTCAGATTTTCAGAATCTCCGCATTCCAGAATCTCAGAATCTCAGAATCTCAGATTTTCAGAATCTCAGATGTTCAGAATCTAAGATTTTCAGAATTTCAGATTTTCAGAATCTCAGATTTTCAGAATCTCAGATTTTCAGAATCTCAGATTTTCAGAATCTCAGATTTTCAGAATCTCAGATTTTCAGAATCTCAGATTTTTAGAATCTCAGATTTTCAGAATCTCAGATTTTCAGAATCTCAGATTTTCAGAATCTCAGATTTTCAGAATCTTAGATTTTCAGAATCTCAGATTTTCAGAATCTCAGATTTTCAGAATTTCAGATTTTCAGAATCTCAGATTTTCAGAATCTCAGATTTTCAGAATCTCAGATTTTCAGAATCTCAGATTTTCAGAATCTCAGATTTTCAGAATCTCAGATTTTCAGAATCTCAGATTTTCAGAATCTCAGATTTTCAGAATCTCAGATTTTCAGAATCTCAGATTTTCAGAATCTCAGATTTTCAGAATCTCAGATTTTCAGAATCTCAGATTTTCAGAATCTCAGATTTTCAGAATCTCAGATTTTCAGAATCTCAGATTTTCAGAATCTCAGATTTTCAGAATCTAAAATTTTCAGAATCTCAGATTTTCAGAATCTCAGATTTTCAGAATCTTAGATTTTCAGAATCTCAGATTTTCAGAATCTCAGATTTTCAGAATTTCAGAATCTCAGAATCTCAGAATCTCCGAATCTCGGAGTCTCAGAATTTCAGATTTTCAGAATCTCCGAATTCCAGAATCTCAGAATCTCAGAATTTCAGAATCCCAGAATCTCAGAATCTCAGTATCTCAGAATCTCAGAATCTCAGAATCTCAGAATCTCAGAATCTCAGAATCTCAGAATCTCAGAATCTCAGAATCTCAGAATCTCAGAATCTCAGAATCTCAGAATCTCAGAATCTCAGAATCTCAGAATCTCAGAATCCCAGAATCTCAGAATCTCAGAATATCAGAATCCCAGAATTCCAGATTTTCAGATTTTGAATTCTCAGAATCTCAGATTCTCATAATCTCATAATCTCAGAATCTCAGAATCTCAGAATCTCAGAATCACAGAGTCTCAGAATCTCAGAATCTCAGAATCTCAGAATCTCAGAATCTCAGAATCTCAGAATCTCAGAATCTCAGAATCTCAGAGTCTCAGAATCTCAGAATCTCAGAATCTCAGAATCTCAGAATCTCAGAATCTCAGAATCTCAGAATCTCAGAATCTCAGAATCTCAGAATCTCAGAATCTCAGAATCTCAGAATCTCAGAATCTCGGAATCTCAGAATCGCAGAATCTCAGAATCTCAGAATCTCAGAATCTCAGAATCTCAGAATCTCAGAATCTCAGAATCTCAGAATCTCATAATCCCAGAATCTCAGAATCTCAGATTTTCAAATTCTCAGAATCTCAGAATCTCAGAATCTCAGAATCTCAGAATCTCAGAATCTCAGAATCTCAGAATCTCAGAGTCTCAGAATCTCAGAATCTCAGAATCTCAGAATCTCAGAGTCTCAGAATCCCAGAATCTCAGAATCTCAGAATCTCAGAATCTCAGAATCTCAGAATCTCAGAATTTCAGAATCTCAGAATCTTAGAATCTCAGAATCCCAGAATCTCAGAATCTCAGAATATCAGAATCCCAGAATTCCAGATTTTCAGATTTTGAATTCTCAGAATCTCAGAATCTCAGAATTTCAGATTCTCATAATCTCATAATCTCAGAATCTCAGAATCTCAGAATCTCAGAATCTCAGAATCTCAGAATCCCAGAATCTCAGAATCTCAGAATCTCTGAATCACGGAATCTCAGAATGTCAGAATCTCAGAATCCCAGTATCCTAAAATCTCAGATTCACAGATTTTGAATTATCAGAATCTCAGAATCGATTCCACGTCGAGCAACCGTGCGAGACAGTCGAATAGTCGCGTACGTTCCGGTTTTTTCCCTTGTGGTTTTTTTTTCGAAAAGTGCTAGGCTTGGAAGAGGTGCTTATTCGCAGGCCATCATCGTTGGATTTTCGCTATTGCATTTTTGAGTCGTTACGTGCCATAGGATCGTCAAGTTCAACGGATTAAACGACAGCGTCATCCGACCGAGTGCCATTCATCACATCAATCGCTGCCATCCTGGCGGCCCCGCGTCAGTTCGCAGGGCTGTAGCTATGTGAGATCGGTGTGTAGTCAAACACACACGTCTAACGTTACTGTTAGCGGCTGACGACGTAGTAGTAAGGAAGTATAGTGCATATTTACGCTCTCCCTATTAATTTATCATTCTCTCAATCTTTTCGTTTAGTTAAATTATAAGTTTTTTCATCAGTCTCCCCTTATCTTTCCCATCATTATCTTAGTGTTAGTTGTTTTTCTCTCTCTCAGTGATAAGTGTTTATTTTTAGAATAGTGTGTGCCTCGTTGCTGCGGCACATTTCGTGTCCGCAATGCACGAAGGCGATGATGGTGGGGAGGTATCGCATACCATGTCTAATTCATTGTTGCATTCTGGTATACCACACCAAAACAGAATGGATACTAGCAAATCTGTTTCCACTGCGACCCCCCGCCACAAGACCTACCCTCCTGACTCTAATGGGCCATTCGTTGTTTTTTTCGACCCAAAGGCAAACGGTTGAATATCAGTCAGATCAGCAAAGATCTGGAAAAGCGATTTTCGTCTGTCACGACCATTGACATGGTTGGGTCCAGTAAGATGCGCGTCACTTGTTCTGATCGCAAACAGGCCAACGAGATTGCCTGCTCTGAGCTCTTCACTCTTGAGTACAAGGTTTATCTCCCATCAGCAGTGTGTGAAATCGCGGGAGTGATCACGGAGGGAGCATGACATGCAATGATTTGAAACAAGGTTCCGGCTGTTTCAAAATGGTTCTCTGCCTCCTGTTGAAATACTGGACTGCAAACAAATGCATTCAGTGTCGCAGGAGGGGGAGAAACGAGTTTATTCGCCTTCAGACTCCTTCTGTGTGACCTTCTCCGGGTCCGCACTGCCTGATTATGTGGTGATTGGAAAACTTCGTCTACCTGTTCGGCTGTATGTACCGAAGGTGATGAATTGTGTTAATTGCAAGCAGCTGGGCCATACAGCCCAGTATTGTTGCAATAAACCTCGCTGTGCATCGTGCGGAGAGAAGCATGTGGAGGGCGCTTGCAAGACGGCGCCGAAATGTGTTTATTGCAACGAAGCCCCCCCACATGCCCTCGAAGCCTGTCCGACGTACATACAGCGGCGAATTCACCAGAAACGGTTTCTTCAACAGCGTTCTCGACGAAGCTACGCCGAGATGCTGAAGAAAGCCGCTTCACCGGTTGTTTCTGACACCATCTACTCATCTCTTCCTTTGGACGATCAAGAAAGCTCTGACTCGGAAGTTGGAAATGGGGTCCCCTTTGTTTTCAAAGGTTCAACGAGAAGAAGAGTAAAACAGAGCCAGCGTCCCTCGAAAAAGCCTAGAAAACAGGCTCAAAGTGTTCCCCAATCCACCATGGTCAATTCGCAAGCGGCTGGAAATACTCAGAAACGTTCGACTTTTGTGGTTTCACATCGGGATGAACGAGAGTTTCCTCCGCTTCCGGGAACATCTAAAAACCCAGACATCCCAAGTTTTTCGAATTTTCAGCCAGAAAGAGAGCATAGAGAACGAACGGAACAACCTCCGGACACTCCTATGTTCACGCTTTCTGGTGTCGTGGAACTCATCCTCAACTTCTTCGATGCTTCCGACTCCGTGAAGAACATGGTCAAAACTGTTCTTCCTATTCTGACTCCTCTCCTGAAGCAGCTGGCTTCAAAAATGCCTCTCCTCGAGTCATTCGTATCCTTCGATGACTGATTTCGTCGATAAGGCTCATATGATTTCGATTCTACAGTGGAGCTGTCGAAGTATTCTTCCAAAATAAGTTATTTTCAAAATTTTAGTTCACAAATTACAATGCGATGTTTTTGCTTTATGTGAAAAATGGCTAACATCAGATGTAAACCTTCATTTTCCTGATTTTAACATCATTAGCCGCGATCGGGCAAATCCATATGGAGGTGCTTTTAGGGATCAAAAAACAGCACTCCTTCTATAGGGTCGATTTTGCTCCGATGTCAGGCACAGAAGCTTTCGCATGTCAGGTGACTATTCGAGGAAAAGACCTCAGTATCGCCTCGATATATCTTCCTCCAAACACCGCGATATCTCGTAGAGATCTCTCGCACATCTGCTCGGTTATGCCCGAGCCACGGTTGCTCTTGGGAGATTTTAACTCCCACGGAACAGGCTGGGGGGAACTGTACGACGACAACCGTTCATCAATGATATACGACCTCTGCGACGACTTCAATATGTCAATTTTGAATACAGGAGAAGTTACACGAGTGGCTCCTCCAGCAAGAGATAGCCGTCTAGATCTTTCCATTTGTTCGAGCTCATTATCGTTGGACTGTACTTGGAAGGTGGTCCAAGATCCCCATGGTAGTGATCATTTGCCGATCGAAGTTTTAATTTCCAATGGACATAATCAATCCGCTTCTATCGACCTCTCATATGACCTCACGAAGCACATCGATTGGGGGAAATATGGAGAGGCCATCATCAATGGCATACAGTCGATAGAAACACTTCCACCGCGGGAAGAGTACCAGTTTCTATCTCAGTTGGTTATTGACAGCGCTCTCCATGCACAACGCCGGCCGGTGCCAGGAGCTTCGGTTCGTAGGAAACCACATAGTCCGTGGTGGGACATCGCGTGCACACAGCTCTATCGCGAAAAATCCAACGCGTTTAAAGAATTTCGGAAACACGGATCGATCGTTCTTTACAAACGGTACATCGCACTCGAAGTCCAGTTCAAGAAGCTGGTCAAGGTGAAGAAACGCGAATATTGGCGCACTTTCGTTGAAGGCTTGTCGCGCGAGACTTCAATGAAATCTCTTTGGACCGTCGGAAGGAGAATGCGAAACGCGTCGTCCGTTAACGAAGATCGTGAAAGCTCGCCGCGGTGGATACTTGACTTTGCAAAGAAAGTTTGTCCGGATTCAGTACCAGTGGAGCAAGTATCACGTGATACTTTTGCTGACAGGGATGATATGGATCACCCCTTTTTGATGATCGAATTTTCGCTCGCTCTCCTTTCATGCAACAATTCTGCTCCTGGGTTGGATAGAATCAAATTTAATTCACTCAAAAACCTCCTAGACGTCGCGAAGAGGTGCTTATTGAGCTTGTTCAATCAGTTACTGGAGTGCAACATTGTTCCGGACGATTGGAGGCAAGTGAGGGTAATAGCCATCCAGAAGCCCGGAAAACCCGCGTCGGATTATAACTCGTATCGCCCAATCGCGATGCTATCATGCCTTCGGAAGGTGTTGGAGAAGATGATCCTCTTCCGGCTGGACAAATGGGTTGAATCTAATGGTTTGTTGTCAGATACACAATTTGGTTTTCGTAGGGGAAAGGGGACGAACGACTGTCTTGCTTTGCTTTCTTCAGAAATTCAGTTAACTTTCGCTAAAAAAGAGCAAATGGGCTCAGTATTTTTGGACATTAAGGGGGCTTTTGATTCAGTTTGCGTCGATGTCTTATCCGATAAGCTTCACGCCTGTGGACTTTCTCCAATTTTAAACAACTATGTGTACAATTTGTTGTCAGAGAAGCGTATGAGTTTTTCTCATGGTGACTTGGCAACTTCACGAATTAGCTACATGGGTATCCCCCAGGGCTCATGTTTGAGCCCCCTTCTTTACAATTTTTACGTCAGAGACATTGATGAATGTCTCATGCCAAATTGCTCGCTGAGACAGCTTGCAGATGATTGTGTTGTATCCGTTTCGGGGCCAACAGCGGTTGATCTGCAAGGACCATTGCAAGATACTTTGGACAATTTGTCTACTTGGGCTTTAAAGCTGGGTATCGAATTCTCCCCGGAGAAAACTGAGATGGTTGTCTTTTCAAAAAAACATAAGCCGGCTAAGTTCTCGCTTCAACTGATGGGTAAGACAATCACTCATAGCATGTCTTCTAAATACCTCGGGGTCTGGTTCGACTCGAAATGCACCTTCGGGAAGCACATTGTGTATCTGACACAAAAATGCCAGAAAAGAATCAACTTCATGCGAACAATAACCGGAACATGGTGGGGAGCGCACCCCGAAGATCTCATCACGTTGTATCGAACAACAATTCTGTCGGTTCTCGAATACGGTAGCTTCTGCTTCCAGTCCGCGGCGAAAACACACATGCTGAAGCTCCAACGGATTCAGTACCGCTGTCTCCGTATCGCGTTAGGATGTATGAATTCGACACATACGATGAGCTTGGAAGTACTTGCGGGAGTTCTGCCACTAACAGATCGTTTCGCGGAATTATCGCTCCGGTTCCTCCTCCGTTGTGAGGTTCTCAATCCATTGGTCATTAACAACTTCGAAAAGCTGCTTGAACAAAACCCTCAATCTCGTTTCATGAGTATTTACCACTGGTATATGACGCTGGAGGTATGCCCATCTTCGGTTGACACCAATCGTGCTAACTCCTTAGACTCCTACAGTTCCTCTGTATCATTTGATCTGTCCATGAAGCAGGAGGTTCATGGAATACCAGACTCTCTTCGCGCGGAGGTATTACCTCCATTATTTGTAAGCAAATACGAGCACGCCAGCCAGGAGAGAAGCTTTTACACAGATGGGTCAAAAACGGATGACTCCACTGGTTTCGGTGTTTTTAACGTTTTTCATAGCGCCTATTTTAAGCTCAAAGAGCCTTGTTCTGTGTATACTGCTGAGCTTGCAGCTATACACTATTCACTTGAGCAAATCGCGTCCCTATCACCTGACCACTTTTTCATCTTCTCCGACAGTCTAAGTTCACTGGAGGCTGTTCGGTCAATGAAACCGGTTAAGCACTCAGCGTATCTTTTGAACGGGATACGGAAAGCTTTGAGTGCTTTATCAAAACGGTCTTACACAATCACCATGGCTTGGGTCCCTTCTCATTGCTCGATTCCGGGCAATGAGAAAGCGGACTCATTGGCTAAGGTGGGCGCTATGGAAGGTGATATTTACCTTCGATGAATTTTTCACATTAGTTCGTCAGGAAACCTTGAACAGCTGGCAACAGAAATGGACAAATGGGGAGTTGGGTAAATGGCTGTATTCAATTCGCCCGCAGGTGTCGAAGCGTCCATGGTTCAAAAAATTGAATATGGGACGAGACTTCATTCGAACCATGTGTCGTCTAATGTCCAATCACTACACTTTAAACGCACATCTTTTCAGAGTGGGGCTCTCAGAAGGCAATCTTTGTGTTTGCGGCGCAGATTATCAGGACATTGACCATGTCGTGTGGGCGTGCGATGAGCATCGTGGCCCCAGATCTACGCTAAATGAACATCTCTGGGTCCGAGGAAAACAACGAAAACCTATTAGGGAAGCGTTGGAGGGTCTTGACCTCGAATACATGTCCCTTGTCCACCAATTCTTGAAAGTAGCAGATGTTAGGATATAACCATTGTCCCCTTGTCGTACCCCATCACGAATGTCTTCTTCTTGTTGCTCATCAATGTCTGTCGTTATTCCTCTCATATTTCTTCCTCTTGTTGTCTTCCAAGAAAATATTTGTTTGTTCCGTTACAGATGAAACATCGTTAAGCATCTATACCATATAACCATTAGTATCGTAATTAGTAAATACCTTAAATCCCTTTCCTTTCCTTTTGTATTATTGTATTCCATTATTTATAAGAATCAAGATTAAAATTGTATTAGAAACATGATTTTGGCTCCGTAGCGCTTTACGGCAAATGAGCCTTTCAAATAAACAAAAGATTAAAAAAAAAAGAATCTCAGAATCTTGGAATCTCACATTCTCAGAATCTCAGAATCTCAGAATCTCAGATTTTGAATTCTTAGAATCTCGGAATCTCACATTCTCAGAATCTCAGAGTCTCAGAATCTCAGAATCTCAGAATCTCAGAATCTCAGAATCTCAGAATCTCAGAATCTCAGAATCTCAGAATCCCAGAATCTCAGAATCTCAGAATCTCAAAATCTCAGAATCTCAGAATCTCAGAATCTCAGAATCTCAGAATCTCAGAATCTCAGAATCTCAGAATCTCGAAATCTCAGAATCTCAGAATTTCAGATTTTGAATTCTTAGAATCTCGGAATCTCGGAATCTCACATTCTCAGAATCTCAGAATCTCAGAATCTCAGAATCTCAGAATCTCAGAATCTCAGAATCTCAGAATCTCAGAATCTCAGAATCTCAGAATCTCAGAATCTCAGAATCTCAGAATCTCGAAAACTCAGAATCTCAGAATCTCAGAATCTCAGAATTTCAAAATCTCAGAATCAAAGATTCTCAGATTTTGAATTTTCAGAATCTCAGAATCTCAGAATCTCTGAATCTTATAATCTCAGAATCTCAGAATCTCAGAATCCCAGAATCTCAGAATCTCAGAATCTCAAAATCTCATAATCTCGGAATCTCGGAATCTCACATTCTCAGAATCTCAGAATCTCAGAATCTCAGAATCTCAGAATCTCAGAATCTCAGAATCTCAGAATCTCAGAATCTCAGAATCTCAGAATCTCAGAATCTCAGAATCTCAGAATCTCAGAATCTCAGAATCTCAGAATCTCAGAATCTCAGAATTTCAGATTTTGAATTCTTAGAATCTCGGAATCTCGGAATCTCACATTCTCAGAATCTCAGAATCTCAGAATCTCAGAATCTCAGAATCTCAGAATCTCAGAATCTCAGAATCTCAGAATCTCAGAATCTCAGAATCTCAGAATCTCAGAATCTCAGAATCTCAGAATCTCAGAATCTCGAAATCTCAGAATCTCAGAATCAAAGATTCTCAGATTTTGAATTTTCAGAATCTCAGAATCTCTGAATCTTATAATCTCAGAATTTCAGAATCTCAGAATCCCAGAATCTCAGAATCTCAGAATCTCAAAATCTCAGAATCTCAGAATCTCAGAATCTCAGAATCTCAGAATCTCAGAATCTCAGAATCTCAGAATCTCAGAATCTCAGAATCTCAGAATCTCAGAATCTCAGAATCTCAGAATCTCAGAATCTCAGAATCTCAGAATCTCAGAATCCCAGAATCTCAGAATCTCAGAATCTCAGAATCTCAGAATCTCAGAATCTCAGAATCTCAGAATCTCAGAATCTCAGAATCTCAGAATCTCAGAATCTCAGAATCTCAGAATCTCAGAATCTCAGAATCTCAGAATCTCAGATTTTCAAATTCTCAGAATCTCAGAATCTCAGAATCTCACATTCTCAGAATCTCAGAAACTCAGAATCTCAGAACCTCAGATTCTCAAAATCTCAGAATCTCAGAATCTCTGAATCTTATAATCTCAGAATTTCAGATTCTCAGAATCTCAGAATCTCAGAATCTCAGAATCTCAGAATCTCGAAATCTCAGAATCTCAGAATCTCAGAATCTCAGAATTTCAGATTTTGAATTCTTAGAATCTCGGAATCTCGGAATCTCACATTCTCAGAATCTCAGAATCTCAGAATCTCAGAATCTCAGAATCTCAGAATCTCAGAATCTCAGAATCTCAGAATCTCAGAATCTAAGAAGCTCAGAATCTCAGAATCTCAGAATCTCAGAATCTCAGAATCTCAGAATCTCAGAATCTCAGAATCTCAGAATCACGGAATCTCAGAATGTCAGAATCTCAGAATCCCAGAATCCTAGAATCTCAGATTCTCAGATTTTGAATTCTCAGAATCTCAGAATCTTGGAATCTCACATTCTCAGAATCTCAGAATCTCAGAAGCTCAGATTTTGAATTCTTAGAATCTCGGAATTTCGGAATCTCACATTCTCAGAATCTCAGAATCTCAGAATCTCAGAATCTCAGAATCTTAGAATCTTAGAATCTCAGAATCTTAGAATCTCAGAATCTCAGAGCCTCTTAATCTCTAAAATTCAGATTCTCAGAATATCAGACTCTCAGAATCTCAGAATCTCAGAATCTCAGAATCTCAGAATCTCAGAATCTCAGAATCTCAGAATCTCAGAATCTCAGAATCTCAGAATATCAGAATCTCAGAATCTCAGATTCTCATATTTTGAATTCTCAGAATCCCAGAATCTCAGAATCTCAAAATCTCAGAATCTCAGAATATCAGAATCCCAGAATTCCAGATTTTCAGATTTTGAATTCTCAGAATCTCAGAATCTCAGAATTTCAGATTCTCAGAATCTCATAATCTCATAATCTCAGAATCTCAGAATCTCAGAATCTCAGAATCTCAGAATCTCAGAATCTCAGAATCTCAGAATCCCAGAATCTCAGAATCTTAGAATCTCAGAATCTCAGAATCTCAGAATCACGGAATCTCAGAATGTCAGAATCTCAGAATCTCAGAATCCCAGTATCCTAAAATCTCAGATTCTCAGATTTTGAATTATCAGAATCTCAGAATCTTGGAATCTCACATTCTCAGAATCTCAGATTTTGAACTCTTAGAATCTCGGAATCTCGGAATCTCACATTCTCAGAATCTCAGAATCTCAGAATCTCAGAATCTCAGAATCTCAGAATCTTAGAATCAACGGCGTATGGCAAGTAACGGAGTAATTCCTAAGCTAAGCAAGGTCACGCGACAGGCGGACCTGAAAGTAGCCAAAAAAGCCTCGGCACGGAAAGTCGAGAAGGTCCGAGTGGATAAGACCGAGAGAAAAATGGTACCTCCACCAAGGATGATACCAGAGGATCGCCAGGAGGAAGACCTGCCATGGAAGGAGGTAGTGAATCCAAGAAAGGCGAAACGAAGTCGTCAGCAGGTCGCAAGGAGTGCGACCAAAGGTGCGGAGATGGGAGAAGGTGCTAAGATGGGTAGAGCCCATGTGAAAAAGGGTGCGCCTTCCAATGGCAGTGGCAAGCGGAAGGACAGAGGCGAAGCGATTATTGTCAAGACTGAAGATAAAAGCTATGCCGATGTCCTAAAGACTATGAGAGGCACCGAGAAGCTCTCTAGCCTAGGAGGGGATTTCAACTGCATCCGAAGAACGCGCAACGGCGAGATGATTCTCGTCTTGAAGCGGGATGCTGCTCGGAAGAGTTCCGAGTATAAAACTCAAAGGTGCAGCCCAATCGGGTTGTACGCAAAGGTGACGTAGGACTACGTAGCTATACGAAATGGAGGGTATTTTTCATCATAATTTGTGTAAATTTATTAGCATTGTGGAAACTGCTCGGAGGTCAACCGAATCAAGAAACTGAAAGTAGCTCCCAGTTGGATGAACCAGCCATGGAAAAGGGACGACTCATCGGCTGCATCGCCACTGAAGCCACTCGCATAGCTTTCAGTGGATATCATCAGAATCCTATAGGACATTAGAAGACATTATGCTCAAAAATGTCCGGAATAAAGGAAAAATAAGCAGAATCGGATGTGGCGCGAAACCAAACAAAAATATATTAATTTGCAACTTTCGACTTCCGCACGCGATGGAAGCGTACATGCATCGTTTTCTATAGCGCTGGTGGCAAAGTGAGCGGGAATTCAGAAATAAATTACAAACAGGTTTTGGCCGTTGGAAAAATTGTTTACCCAGACAAACAGACTGTTCGGCTGCTTAAACGACAATGACGATTTTGGAATGATTTGTTTTTAATAATGCGCCATTTGAAAAACTATGGCAGCTAAATGACATTTTTCACTAAAGTGGCGTCGTCATCGATTTGGCCGTCGTCGACGGAAAGTGAAATTTTCTGGCAAGATTCTTTTGTTTTGTTTCGTTAGTCATTAGAAATGATATCGATTTTTTCCGGGTTACCATCGTTTGGCGACGACAGAAAGTTGCCCTTTGGTAGCACAACCACAAGCGCGCGTCGGAGGGAGATGATGCAATGAGTTTGTTCAAATGGATGGCGTCAGTAGCAGTCAAATGGAATTTCCTCACAATATTTTGATTTGTTGTTGAGGTTGAATGACGACCACCAACGCAGACTTCCACCACCAAATTTTCAGCATCGGCACTGGCGGTGCGGGATCGCCACAGTGCTATTTTATGATCGACCCTTTCTTCATATGAAATGCTGGTTCGTTGAGGTTGAATGATCTGCAGCAACACATCGAGCACCACCACCAATGCGATGGATTTTCTTTGAAAATGTTATTAGCGCCTCCGTGATGCTGTGTTCGCTCCGCAGCGATCGCTTTGATGCGTCTGCTCTGCGTGAAACATTGTTCAAACCAAGATGAATACACCACTAGGTGTTCCAATCTGTCAAATTCACGATTCAGCCATCTTGGATTTTAGTATGGGAGAGCCAGCCGGTTTGTTTATGTTTTGCACCGAAAATGAATTTTTCACCCCCGCCTTCTCCTCGTCCTTAAATTGGGCACATTGAAACACCTAGCTGTGTATTCATCTTGGTTCAAACTGAGGATTAGATCCAAACCCGCAAGTGACTGATTTTTGATGTCTGTGCAAGTGATGCATGTACGTGATTGGTTGGTTGATCTATTTACAAACTTTTTATCAATTATCGATTATAAATAGTTAAGAATCAGTATTTTCAAATAAATAAGAAGAAGCGTTGACTCTTCCTTGATCGAATGGTCCAAAAAAATTGAAAATCCATCCAGAAACGGCTTAGATATTCAAGTTTAAAGTCTATCATATTTTCGTGACGGTCCCCGATTTTCGCAATCGTAAAGTGTACCCCAATATAGAAAACACAGACGTAGTCCTACGTCAAAAAGTTGACGGAGGAGGTCCTGGGTGACGGGGTTCAGGTTAGAACCCTGTGCCCAGTCTTGAACATCCAGTGCAACGGCATGGATGAGATAACCGAAGCCGGAGACCTGGTAGTCGCACTGAAGGATCAGTGCAATGTCGAGCTCCAGGAATCCACGATTTGGTTACGCAAAGGCTTTGCGGGAATGCAGGTTGCCTCATTCCAAGTACCTATGACCGAGGCTAAGAAGGTGCTGGATAAGGTAAAACTGAAGGTGGGCTGGTCGGTGTGCTCGCTGAGCACAAGCCAACCCAATCAGGCATGTTACAGGTGCCTTGGCCACGGTCATAAGTCCTATGACTGTAAGGGACCTGACCGTAGTAAGCTGTGCTGTAGGTGCGGAGCCGAAAACCACCAGGCTCGCACCTGCCGGTCTGCACCAAGATGTCTGATCTGTCCTCCGGGGGCAGACAACAGGCATCTTACCGGTGCTCAGGCCTGTCCGGCCTCTAGAAGGGTCCAGACATGCAAGTAACACAGCTAAACTTGAACCACTGCGAGGCGGCCCAACTGCTGCTACAACAGTCGGTTATCGAGTGTAAAGCTGATGTTGCCTTGCTGTCCGACCCATACCGCATCCCTGCTGGGAACGGCAGTTGGATTGCGGACAAGTCCGGTATGGTGGGAATTTGGACTTGTGGGCGATACCCCATCCAGAAGATAATATCTTCTCCCGACGATGAGGGTTTTGTCATAGCAAAGGTAAACGGAGTTTACTTTTGTAGCTGCTACTGTCCTCCTAGATGTAGTATAGAGCAGTACACTAGGGTAGTTGATATTCTTGCGGCGAAACTAACTGGCCTTAAACCAGTAGTTGTAGCAGGTGACTTCAATGCGTGGACAGTGGACTGGGGTTCCCGGTTCACTAACGCTAGAGGTTATATCCTGCTAGAGTCACTAGCGGTATTGAACGTGGTTCTGCTGAACGAAGGTCAAGTGCCAACGTTTAGAGGACCAAGCGGTGATTCATATATCGACGTCACCTTCTGCAGCGCAGGATGGACCGAAGAACCATGATGGATGGTCCACGAGGGTCATACTTCTAGCGACCAACAGGAGGTACGTTTTATGGTCGAGTATACCCGGAAAAGTACGACGAGAAGGGGTGGTGCAACTGATCCCGGATGGCGCACCTCACAGTTCAATCAAGAACTGTTGGAGGAGGCGCTGCGCTGGGAAAGTAGGACAACAGGACTGAGCGGTAACGAACTGACAGAGGTACCAACACGTGCCTGTGATAAAGCGATGCCAAGGAAGACCCAGCCCTCAGGCAATCGACAACCAGCGTACGATCGCAGATCTTCGTAGAACCTGTCTTAGAGCTAAAAGAAGGTTGCGACGTGCTAGAACGGACGCTGAGGGATTCGATAGACGTGGGGTATTCCAGACAGCGAGCAGAGCTCTGAACTACGAGATTAAATGTAGCAAGCGAGCCTGCTTTGAACAGCTGTGCAGGATGGCGAATGACACCCCATGGGGAGATGCATACGGGATAGTGATGTCTAGGACCAATAACACACCTCCTGAAAGATCCCCAGAGATGTTAGCCGGAATAGTAGAGGGATTGTTTCCGAGACATGAACCATCGGACTGGCCCGCTACTCCGTACGAGTCAGCTGTCGTGGTACCGCTAGTGGCTAACGAAGAGCTTATTGTAGCCGCAAGAAAACTTAAGCTCAATAAGGTGCCAGGCGCGAATGGTATTCCAAACCTGGCCCTTAAACACGCCATTCTTGCCGATCCAGATATGTTCAGGAGCTGCCTCCAGAGATGCATGGACGAAGGAAACTTCCCAGATCGATGGAAACGGCAGAAATTGGTGCTATTACCGAAGACTGGCAAACAGCCGGGCGGGGGACCCTGCTGCATACAGACCAATTTGCCTTCTTGACACAGCTGGGAAGCTGCTAGAGAGGGTCATCCTGAATAGATTGTCGGCCTATACAGAGTGTGCTGATGGATTATCCAGCAACCAGTATGGTTTCCGTAAGAGCCGTTCTACCATCGGAGCAATTCGAGCGGTAACGGATACGGCCAAGATAGCGAGAGGTTTAAACAGAAGAGATATTAGGTACTGCACGTTGATTACACTTGATGTAAAAAACGCGTTCAACAATGCTAGCTGGGCAGGATACTGAAAAGTTATTTTCAGAACATGGTGCTGCTATACGACACGGATGCTGGTCAAAAGTCAATCGTAATGTCTGCGGGTGTTCCACATGGATCGATCCTCGGACCGGTTCTGTGGAATATTATGTACGGCGGAGTATTACGCTTAAGTCTCCCGGCCGGTGTGATGATTGAAGGCTTGGCGGATGACGTAATGCTGGAGGTAACAGGAGACACTCTCGACGAAGTCAGACTGAAGGCTTCATACGCGATTGGCAGAGTGGAGGAATGGCTCAACTCGAGACGGTTGTTCCTTGCACACCACAAGACGGAAGTCGTGGTGGTGCATAACCGCTACGGGTTGCAGCAAGCGAGGATAAGAGTAGGGACATTTATTTAGTTAAGAGTAGGGACCTGCACAGTTAACTCCGTGAGGTCTCTTAAGCATCTGGGCGTGATTATCGACGATAAGCTCAATTTTACGAGCCACGTCCATTATGCATGTCAGCGGGCTTCATTGGCGATAAAATCTTTATCACGAATGATGTCCAACAGATCGGCGGTAGAGGGATTGTTTCCGAGTGCGTAGGCTGATAGCTAGCGTAGCATTGTCTATCATCCGTTATGGCGTGCCGGCATGAGCCGTAGCTCTAAAAGCCGAGTATAATGTAAAGAAATTGAGCAGAGTACACCGGCTGATGTGCCTACGTGTCGCGAGCGCATATCGCACCATATCATATGAGGCGGTGTGCGTCATTGCTGGGATGATTGACATTCTCCTAGAGGAAGATGTGGAGTGCTACAACGAAAGGGACTCGGTGCAAGTGCGACGTGTCAAGAGAGCAGCCTCGTTGGTCAAATGACAAAGAGCACGGGACACCGCAGTCAAAGGTCGTTGGACCCACAGACTAATTCCGGATGTGTCCAACTGGGTTGATAGGAAGCATGGTCAAGTCAACTTCCACCTAACACAGGTGTTGTCTGAACATGGTTGCTTCGCAGGTTCTGCGAAGTGTCCTGAATGTGTAGGTGAGGTAGAGTCGGCAGAGCATGTGATGTTCGCATGCCCGCGATTCGAGGTAGAACGCGATTCGAGGTAGAATTCGAGGTAGAATGCCATGCTGCTTGTTAGTGGTATGGATACAACCCCGGAAAACCTCGTCGAGAGGATGTGCCGGGAGGAAGCTATAGGGAATGCGGTGAACACAGCATCTCAACAGATTATGTCGAAACTGCAGCCCTGTTGGCGTCTTGAACAAAACCAACGAGTGCAGTAAGGTCACCTGTGATGCAGTGAACACTTTGCTCACCCCAACAACCAACATGTCGCGGGTGGGCTGCGGGGACCTCAGTATGTAGATATAGAGGTCATTGCGGTTCATGCGCGGTGGTTGTTGTCGGGGTGCTCGTCTCCAACGTGAGACTAGGTTACTATCATAGCTTGCGATCGACGGGTGGTGAGGTAGCCACCCTTGAAGTCGATGTTGTGTGTATTAACGTCAAGTGCGTTAGCATAGGCGTGAGCGTTCTCAATAGTCCCCCCCTGATGTATTGCTTAATTGCGGGCCGGGGGTACGGTTGGAATTCATTAATTTCCCGGTTAATCCGAACTTTCACAGCTTTTTAAATACCACCTGAAATTTCTTTGATTTTTTGTGAATTTTTTTGTGTGGTTAACTCATTATTTCATTGACTTCCTTCCTTCAGCCTTAAACGACTAAAACCAAACCGTGTAAAAAAACATGGGTGTACAACCACCCTAACAAGAAGAGATTGATGGGATTGTTTGAAATAGGTAAAAATATAAATAATTTTATTATATAGGGGAACAGACGGCTTTGGCAGGTTTTGTTCTATTATTGGCAGGGAGTTTTTGTCGACCGAATTTTATGAAATTTGGTCACAATATTCTTTGATATGCACAATCAGTCATAAAAAAAACCCCTAGATGAAAAGCTCATTTAAATACTGGGAAATTTATCCGTTATTGAAAAATTTTATCATACAGATTTCACATACAGATTTTTGAATTATAATACAGATGAAAAATATTTTTAACTTCCGAAATACAGATTTAAATGTGGCAACACTGGCTCCGCTTCGAATCGGGTAAGCAGGTGGCACCGCCCCTGGCAATCGAAGCGTTTGAGCCATCTAGAGGACCAGCTCCACTTCCATCCGGATGATCGGGTGGTACCAACCCGGTCATTGAAATTCGTTAAAATTTAATTAGAGGGAAATCAGCTGCTGAAAGGAATCAGAAAGAACCGTACTCTAAAACAGAGAGAATGGTCGTTTGCTAGAATTTGATGAGATTTTCCGAATTAGCACCTCCTCATGTTCCGGAAATAGAACGGAGAAAATTGATCCTTATTCTATATTTTCTAATCAAAGAGTCAAACTGGGTTTTTCCAGGTACATTTGGAATCAAACCAGACCTCAAGGTATTCATAAGTCAAAAATTGGTAATGTTATCTTGCAAACAGCACAAGAACTCGATCTCTAAACTGCCGTCATACGCATATTTGTCCCATGTTTGCTGGAATTTGTTATGAACATGAGACAGTTATGCATATAATGGCAGTAAATGTCATATGTAATAATGGCATAACCAGTCATATTATCTAGGGTACTTTGCAATGGTACTTGCAAGACATCCGCACATGGACTTCTCAGAGAGATCATGGCATCATATGCAAGTTGTCTGTGTGCATCGTCCTTCCAAACATTTTTCAATATCTTTAACATAGAAATGATAAAGCAAGGGACTCAGACATGATCTTGGAGAAGGCTAATGGATTCAGGATTCAGGATTCAGGATTCAGAGTTCTGGCCTAAATATCTCCTTTTTTCCTATTGTGCACTGGTGTCGTTCATTTATGTATATTTGCTAAAAATAAATTACTAGCGAATGCAGATCGACTGCCTTGATTTCGATTCAGGTAGGGTAATTCGCCAAATGCTGAACGGCTAATTTCTTCGCCTATTGTTGAACGCACGTGCATTTCTTAAGGGAGTTCAACAATAGGCGACAAAATTAGCCGTTCAACATTTGGCGGTTTCCCCTAGTATGTTAAGTAGAATTCATTAGCATCATGTGACAACGGACGAAGATATATAATTATAACAATTGTAATTTATTTCAGTTGTCTAGTGGAAATGAAAATGCTAAAGACAAGGACGAAAATATATCAATCAAGCTAACAATGGAAAATGATTCACAAACTAATAAACAAGCCGATTCGGGTAAGTAAGTTTTCCCAAAGTTTTTTTTTTTTATCTAGAACGGTGATAATTCCCTACGAAGGCTAATTGGGGTCATCAGCAAGCGCTTCGACTTGTATTGTACGCAATTCTTATTTCAAAAACGCAACCGTTAATGCGAGAACCATCAGTGAAATATCTGTTGTTGCAATTAACATGTTCATATTTTTCTGAAAAAAGGGAGGGAATAGAAAGATTTCGAAGATGATCTGGTATTCCTTGAATAGCCTGTTTCATGGACAGATCGTATTCAATTGAGAAACTGTCATTGGTGAAGTCAACTCGAGGGGGGGGGGTATAACATGGAAGACAAAGATCTGACGATATGTAGTTAAGATAAACTCTTAAGAATCTTGACCGATGAACCAGTTCAAGCATATTATCGAAGCTATGTAAGACAAGTGTGTTAATTGTTCCACATTTGATTAGTATTATTAATGAGAGCTCCCAGTAACGGTGCTTTAAAGGAGTGACTCCAGCAAGCACCTCCAGGCTCATGTTATGCGTTGAATGCATACAGCCAAGGGCAATACGCAACGATATTGAATTCGTTCCTATTTAATTAGGTGGCAATCAGCTGCTGAGAGGAAGCAGAAGGAGTCGTACTCTAAAACAGGGAGAATAGTCGTTCTATATAGTTTGATGAGGTCTTCCGGGTGAGCACCCCACCATGTTCCGGAGATAGAACGTAGAAAATGGATCCTTTTCCGGCATTTCTCTATCAAATACTCAATATGAAGTCTCCAGGTGCATTTAGAATCAAACACGACCCCAAGGTATTTAGAAGATAAAGATTGGTTGATGTCATCTTTCAACAGCTTTAGTTTCAGTTGAGCAGGGTACCGCTTCTTAGTAAACACAACCAACTGAGTTTTTTGCGGTGAAAACTCGATCCCCAAATGTCTGGCCCAAACAGTCAGATTATCTAGGGTACTTTGCAATGGTCCTTGCAAGACAGCTGCACTTCTTCTTCTTCTTCTTATTGGCATTACATCCCCACACTGGGACAGAGCCGCCTCGCAGCTTAGTGTTCATTAAGCAATTCCACAGTTATTAACTGCGAAGTTTTCTAAGCCAGGTTACCATTTTTGCATACGTATATCATGAGGCTAGCACGATGATACTTTTATGCCCAGGGAAGTCGAGACAATTTCCCATCCGAAAATTGCCTAGACCGGCACCGGGAATCGAACCCAGCCACCCTCAGCATGGTATTGCTTTGTAGCCGCGCGCCTTACCGCACGGCTAAGGAGGGCCCCATATAGGGCCCCATACAGCTGCACTTGGACCTCTTAGAGAGACCACGGCATCAGCTGCAAGTTGTCTGAGCGTGCATTGTCCTTCCAAACAATTATCAATATCTTCAACATAGAAATTATAAAGCAAGGGACTTGAACATGAACCTTGGGGGAGACCCATGTAGCTATTTCTGGAAGTTGTCAGAGTGCCGAGTGTAAAGTTCATTTGTTTTTCTGACAACAAATTGTACAAGAAATTATTCAAAATAACGGGCAATCGGGTGTTTGGTTTCGCGCCACCTCCGATTCTGCTTATTTTTCCTTTATTCCGGATATTTTTGAGCATAATGTCTTCTAGGATTCTGATGATATCCACTGAAAGATAGACGAGTGGCTTCAGTGGCGATGCGGTCGTTCCTTTTCCATGGCTGGTTCATCCAACTGGGAGCTACTTTCAGTTTCTTGATTCGGTTGACCTCCGAGCAGTTTGCACAATGCTAATAAATTGATACAAATTATGATAAAAAATACCCTCCATTTCGTATAGCTACGTAGCCCTACGTCACCTTTGCGTACAACCCGATTGGGCTGCACCTTTGAGTTTTTGTAGATGGGACACACGACACCTTCCATTCACTCCTGCGGCAGAACCTCATTCTCCCAAACCTTGGTAATCACCCAGTGCAGCGCCCTAGCCAGTGCATCACCACCGTGTTTAAACAGCTCTCCTGGTAGTTAGTCAACTCCAGACCCAAGCAACCAGAAGTTCGGATAAGAAGGGCTATTTTGGCTTAATCAGCTTTCATTTTAAGTAATTTTTAGTATGGTGGGAGCGTAAAAGTGAACTTTAAAGTTCCGTTAAGGATGCTTGGAACTTGATGTGAACCATAGTGAACCAATTAGTTCGGTTAAGAGTAAATTCAAGTAAAATCTGAACTTCTGGTTGCTTGGGGAGGCTTTTTTGTTTTTCAGCCAGCCGATCTCCTCCTGGATTTCCTGGAGATTCGGAGCTGGAAGACGCATGTCCTGCGCGCGTGCTCCTAGGTTCATTACCATACCGCCACCGTTGTCTGCCATATCGCCATTCAGGTGCTCTTCGTAGTGCAGCCTTTGGATCACCTTATGCTCGTTTGTAAGAAGGTTCCCGTTTATGTCCTTACACATATCGGGCTGTGGCACGTGGCCCTTACGTGAACGGTTCAACTTCTCATAGAACTTTCGTGCGTTATTAGCGCGGTATAGTTCCTCCGTCTCTTCACGGTCTCGATCTTCCTGCTGACGCTGTTTCCTCCGGAAAATCTAGTTTTTTTTTGTCCCGCGCCCGTTTGTGTCGTGCCTCGTTCGCCCTCATGTGGTGTTGCAGCAATCTCGCCCACGCTGCGTTCTTCTCCTGAACTAACTGCTCACATTCGCCGTCATACCAGTCGTTTCTCTGATCCGGAGCCACCGTGCATAGTCGGTTGCGGTGCTTCAAATGGCGGATCGAATATCTCTCCAGCCATCTTCAAGAGATGCTGCGCCTAGCTACTCTTCCGTTGGGAGTGCCACTTCCAGCTGCTGCGCGTAGTCTTGGGCTAGTCTACCGTCTTGTAGCCGCCCAATGTTTAGCCGTGGTGGACGACTCCGACGCGTGTTGTTCACCGTTGAGAGTTTTAAACGCAGACATACTGCAACGAGGTAGTGGTCGGACTCAATATTCGCACTGTGGTAAGTGCGTACGTTCGTGATCTCGGAGAAGAATTTACCGTCGGTTAGAACGTGGTCGATTTGGTTCTCCGTTACTTGATTAGGTGATTTCCATGTGGCCTTGTGGATATTCTTGCGGGGGAAGAAAGTGCTTCGGACTACCATTCCGCGGGAGGCTGCAAAGTTTATGCATCGTTGGCCGGTTTATGCAGAATATCCGGTCCGATGACCGGTCTATACATTTCCTCTCTTCCTACCTGAGCGTTCATGTCACCGATGACGATTTTGACGTCCCGCAGTGGGCATCCACCGTATGTCTGCTCAAGTTGTGCATAGAACGCTTCTTTCTCGTCGTCGGGTCTTCCTTCGTGTGGGCAGTGCATGTTGATGATGCTATAGTTGAAGAAACGGCCTTTTATCCTCAGCTTGCACATCCTTGCGTTAATTGGCTGCCACCCAATCACGCGGTGGCGCATCTTTCCTTGCACTATGAAGCCGGTTCCCAGCTCGTTGGTGGTGCCACAGCTTTTTTAGAAGGTAGTCGCTCGATGCCCGCTTTTCCACACTTTCTTTCCTGTCCAGCAGATTTCCTGCAGCGCTACGATATCGAAGTTGCGGGGATGTAATTCATCGTAGATTATCCTGTCGCAACCTGCGAAGCCTAGCGACTTGCAGTTCCATGTTCCAAGCTTCCAAGTCGTATTATCTTCTATGTCGTTCGTAATGGTTGTTTTTAAAGGCGGCTTATTGGGCCTGCGCAAACCTCCTGTCTCGTCGGAGGGCCGTCGTCGTGTCAGGGCTGTTTAGCGTCTCACCTAACACCAGGACTTGGACTTGTGCATTTTGAGCTTCATACGGTCGCTTTGGCGGAGACTACTTGCGGATACATGCAGCTTTTTAAAGAGGTTTAACAGAGCCCACTGTCAAACCCCAACACATCCTAGGCAGGCGGCACAACTCGCAGATGGCCTGGAGAAGGATTGTCAAGCCCTTGAGCATAGTCCCTGCTGTCCCGATCAATTCAGTAGTTTTCAAGTCCATAAGGGTCAGACAGGCAGAATTTCACTTCTGTGTATATAGATATTATTTATTAATCATCGTTCCGAATATTTTTCGTTCTCTATACAATTCTTCAATTTATAGTCTATCACGGAGTAGAAACCACAAATTGTATGATCTTCTTCTTCTTCTTCTTCTTCTTCTTCTTCTTCGTTGGCATTACATCCCCCACTGAGACATTGTCACCTCGCAGCTTAGTGTTCATTAAGCACTTCCACAGTTACTAACTGCGAGGTTTCTAAGGCTTCCAATCCGGAAATTGTCCAGACCGGCACCGGGAATCGAACCCTGCCACCCCAGCATGGTCTTGCTTTGTAGCCGCGCATCTTACCGCACGGCTAAGGAGGGCCCCTGCGAATTGTATGATCATAATTCTCAAATTCATGTTCGTTTTGTTGCTATAATAGGTAAAACATGATTTTTTTTTCGTAATGCGGGCGTCTTACCTATTGCTACCTAGTCTGAATTATGGTTTAGAAAGACTTCAAAATTGATGTTTAGTTCATTCATATACCAGCTCTAAAATGCCTGTATGAATTATATGTTTCTATGGAAATTGTTATATACTTTTACTCTGAATTACTCTTAAACATGTCAAAACTACAAATAATTTATTTTTCAGGACCAGAAGACTCATCTGATGATGAAGACGCACGAGACCTGGAAGGAAAAACGTATACCAAGGCAGGCTTTGAGGTACATTCGGTTTAAGAAATAAAACAGTTTAATAATAAGATTTTTTGTAATTTTACAGATTGATCGAGCATCTGCAGGTAACATTAAAAGGACTAAAGAAGAAATTTCGTTAGATACAGAAGAAGAAGATTGTTTCGGTTATACTTCCAGTGAGTGTTAATATTTTATTGAACTGGCGGTGATATTTGCTTTCCCGTACCTTATTAAATGCGGTGAGAAAACGCATAAGAGATGTCAAAAAAGTACCTATGGGTGATATTATTTTTTTGTACATGTCAACAATTCATATTTGTGTCATTATTATGCGTAATGTCGAAGAAAATTCACACACACGCACACTCACACGCACAGACACACACGCACAAGCACGCACGCGCACACGCACACAGTATTCAATTTAATAAAAAAATAAGAAGTCCGGTAAAGCACATGTATGATAATAATAATGTATTATAATGTAAATTAGTTTAAACATTTGAAACGTTTTTCATCTCTCATAAGTGCTATGTCGACATCTTATCTGCTTTTGTCAATATATTTTATAATTCTCGAGAATGGAAATACCACCACTATTTAAATTTATCTTTCCTCTCCTTTCTTTCTTTTAAAACGATAGTGGGAGATGTGAGATGAAGAGCTGGCTGATATTCTGTTATTATTTTTAGAGAAAATAAAAAAACGTTACTCGGCACTAGGACAAGTAATTCATCATTCAGTTGATCGAAGTAGTGGCTGTGCATTAGGCATTTCTCTTGCAGGACATCGAGATAGAACAAAAATGGCATGCTTCATTGCAGGGATTAATCCCAAAGGCTCAGCTGCTGCAGCTCCATTTGAAATTGGTGATGAAATTCTTGAGGTGCGTGCTAGCTTATTTAAGAAAACAAATTATATACAGTAGTTTTTATAGGATATATGTTTCGATTTACATGAAATTCCACAACTTTTCAAATAACACCTTGTAACAAAAAAATTTCTTGATTCGAGATAAAACCAAAAATTAATCAAAATTTGGGTTCGCGGTGAAAGTATTTTGAGAAAAAATGGAACTCGACAAAGAACAAATGTTTTCATATAGACAGGACAAATGTTTTCATGTAGAATTTGAAATGTTCAAAACCAGAGTATTATAACACTTTGTATTTTCAATTACCTAACTTACGGGTATTATACACAAAGAAATCATTTTAGTGTTCTACTGTTCTGTTCTAATGTATTCTAAATTGTTCTAAAGGTCAGATCGTTTTGTATACCAAGGGTCTGTCTCATTTGGAGAATTAAACTTAAAAGTGACAGTTCGAAAATTAGCAAATAACCCAATCATAAGAATGGCTGGTGCTACCCAGCAATTCCAATAAGACATCGATGCAAAATGATTCGATATCTGTCAAAAGTAATCTTAATCTGCGAGCAGGGTTATTCGATAATTACTGAAATGTCACTTTTAATTTTTATTTCAGTTTAATTCTCCATTTGAGTGATATAATTTCTTCAAACAAGTTATTTGAACAAAACATAAATCAAATCATATGATATTTGATGCTTACAACAAACTACTTCCAAAGTTGGTTCTTCTCACCATATGTCTATACGCTTTTACCATTGAGCGTATCGTACTACCGTGCAAACTCAAACTTCGGACGGACGCTAAAGCACTTTCTGATATACAATCATCCTGTTTACTTACATTTCAAATCATACCGTTCAAATCACCATAGTAATCACTAAGGGTCTGTCTCAATTGGATAATTAAACTGAAATTAAACTTAAAAGTGACATTTCAATAATTATCAAATAACCCTGCTCGCAGAGCAAGATTACTTTTGACAGATATCGAATCATTTTCCATCGATGTCCTATTGGAATTGCTGGGTAGCACCAGCCATTCTTATAACGGGGTGATTTTTTAATTCCCGAACTGTCACTTTTAAGTTTAATTCTCCAAATGAGACAGACCCTAAGTATAGTGTTCATCTTTGAACTACGTATTTAATATGTGCAAGATATTGCGAAGAATGTTTGCAATTAATGAAAATGACCGGCTTCTGTTTGATTCAAACCTCGAACACCGGCGGGCTTGGATTAATATTTCGGACACAAAGATTCAAACTTCAAACACCTGATTACACAGTACCGGGAAGAATAATTGAAAACAATTCTCACTGCACAGCTCAGACTGTCTTTTAATCATTTTGCCGTATAGAATTAACATGTCTCAATACAACGTAACTATATTAAAACAAGCTAAAACTATTAGTCTTTTCGATCCAGCTTGACGAAACATTTCGATAAAATATTAAAAAAAAAATCCATACGAATTGATGCGTTCGAAGTTTGAGTGTGTCTGAAATTTGATTATCCACGGTAACAAGTGAACAAATTTGACAGGAGGCTTATTTTATCATAAGAATTGTGATTCTGAACTGACCGATTGAATTTTTGAAACTTTTTGCGTATAGTGCACAGTGTAGAAAGTGTATAAACCTTTGCAATGTTTGTAAATTTGTATTATATTTTTTCTGCCAGGTAAATGGATTGGTGCTGTACGGAAGATCTCATCTCAATGTGCCTACAATAATCAAAAGTTTAGAAGGTTCATCACTCAAATTCATCATTTTAAGGTAAACATTCAGTTAGCCCTAAATCAAATTTTATGAAAATAAATAATTTTACAGGCGAAAAAATGCAACGGGGGAATTAGCCGTGAAACCTGTAACACAATTTCCAGTGTGTATTGATGAAGAGGTGAGTGATAAACTAAGAAATTTTGCAACTATATTCGAGTTAAATGCTGATCAAACGATTGGCTCAATAAAAATAAAATAAAATAAAAGATACACACAGTGATGCATGATGGTCAAAATTTAAAAAATAAAACCCTTTCGAAAAACTCAAAGGTGCAGCCCAATCGGGTTGTACGCAAAGGTGACGTAGGACTACGTAGCTATTCGAAATTAATAGTATTTGCCATAATAATTTGTGTCGTTTTATTAACATTGAGCAAACTGCTCGGAGGCCAACTGAATCAAGAAGTCGAATAGTTGTTCCCAGTTGGATGGACTTTGAGTCTCTAACCGTGGAATTAACATGACTCATTGGCCGCTGAAGCCAATCGACTGCCTTTCAGTCGGGGACATCACAATCCTTACTTTGCCACGAACGCTTACATCGCAGGCGAAAACCAAACGCTGCATATAAATATATTTGCGTTTGGTTTCACGCCACTTATGATTCTGCTTATTTCTCCTTTATTTCGGCCATTTTTGAGGATGGTGTCCTCCAAAAAGGTCTTTATGCATACAAAAGAAGGTTGATCCGACAATCCGATATGAACTTTTTTTTAAGTGCAAAACTCAATCATAACTAGCAAATTTGATAGCGCGGCGGAGGGAGATGATGTATGATGTTATTTGAACGGGTGTAATCACAAACAGCAACCAAGCTACCACGCAAACCCGATGCCGCCGAAACAATCCATTTTCGAAATTAACTCTTTCTTTCCAAAAAATGCTGGTCCTGAGAAGAACCAATTTTCTTTTCCCAATGCGTCTTTCCAATAACTAACTGCATCCAAACGCTTGACAGCACCTTGCGTTGAAATTGTCCGACCGCCGACCACCTTCGTGCTGCTGTGTCCGCTCCGCTGCATCGAATGTCGAACCGCTCTCTGTGGAATCCCGATCAAAATGGCTCGCGCGCGCCGGAAAGTAGCTTTCTTGTATTTAATAAATTAAGCTCGTTAGCCCCGCCCCTTTGTGATCTGATATGGGTGTAAATATAATGTGCACTCGTAACGAAATGAAGGGGTGGAGCTAATGGAATTATTTCATTAGATATAAGAAAGCTGCTTTTCGGCGCGCGCGTGCCATTACGATCGAGATTCCGCAGACAACGAACCGTTCGAAGAATGACAAATTCTAAGAATCCTATGGAATTTTCTCGATTCTGAATTTGGTTATGAGATGTAGTTTATCTTAGATGCGTATTGTTGCGAGGAACGACAACAGAAATTTGACTCGAGACGAAGTTTCTTCATATTGCAAAACATTAGCTTTTGGCATCTGTCTGTCTGAGCGACGTTCACCGATGGGTGGTTGCTGTAGATAGTTTCCACTGAGGTGGCGTCTTCATTGATATTATACAAAAACCACCATTTTATACAAAAGAAAGTTGATCCGAAATAAACTTTCTTCAAAGTTCAAAACTCAATCGTAAATAGCGAATTTGATAGCGCGTCGGAGGGATATGATGTAGTGAATTTTAATGGATGGGATCACTAACAGCGACCAAGCTACCACGCCAAACCCGATGCCACCGAAACAGTCCATTTTCGCAATTAACTCTTTCTTTTCGTAAAATGTTGGCCCTGAGAAGAACCAATTTTCTTTTCCCAATTCCCATTCCAATAACTAACTGCATCCAATCCAATCGTGTAAATTTGCAGCATTGCCACACTGCCACCCACTTCGTGCTGCTGTGTCCGCTTCGCTGCATCGAATGTCGAACCGCTTCTGTGGAATCTCGATCAAAATGGCTCGCGCGCGCCGAACAGCTGCTTTCTTGTATTTAATAAATTAAACCCGTAAGCCCCGCCCCTTTGTGAGCTGATATGGTGTAAATATAATGTGCACTCATAACGATTAATGAAGAGGCGGGGCTAATGGAATTACTTCATTAGATATAAGAAAGCTGCTTTACGGCGCGCGCGAGCCATTTCGATCGGGTTTCCACAGACAACGGACCGTTCGGAGAATTATGAATTCAAAGAATCCAATGAAACTTTCTCGAATGATTCTGAATTTTGTTATGAGATGTTGTTTATCTAAGATGCGTATTGTTGCGAGGAACGACAACAGAAATTTGACTCAAGACGAAGTTTCTTCATATTACCAAACATTATCTCTTGACATCTGTCTGTCCAAGCGACGTTCACTAATGGATAGTTGCTGTAGGTAGATAGTTTTCACAAAGGTGGCGTCTTCATGGATTTTATACAAAAGAAAGTTGATCCGAAATAAACTTTCTTCAAAGCTCAAAACTCAATCGTAAATAGCGAATTTGATAGCGCGTCGGAGGGAGATGATGTGGAAAATTTTAATGGATGGGATCACTAAAAGCAACCAAGCTACCACGCCAAACCCGATGCCACCGAAACAGTCCATTTTCGCAATTAACTCTTTCTTTTTATAAAATGTTGGTCCTGAGAAGAACCAATTTTCCTTTCCCAATGTTCCTTTCCAACTAACTGACACCACAATTTGTAATAAATTTTCAGCATCGGCACTGGCGGTGCGGGATCGCCACAGTGCTATTTTTATGGTCAACCTTTTCTTCATATGAAATTCTGGTTCGTTGAGGTTGAATGATCTGCAGCAACACATCGAGCACCACCACCAATGCGATGGATTTTCTTTGAAAGAAAATATTATTAGCGTCTCCGTGATGCTGTGTTCTCTCCGCTAAAATCGCTTTGATGCGTCTGCTATGCGTAAAATCTTGTTCAAACTGAGGAAATTTGCACATTGAGAATTATGGCTAAAGCGCAAGCTCTATTCAATTGGTTTTTCTGTGCAATTACGCAAGTCCTCGTTAATCACGGAGTAGCATCATGGAATTGTACGGTGATCTTGCTCATGCTCAAAACAAACGTTTTTCGATTTATAGTACACTTCAAAAACATTGATATCGAAAACACATACGCCATTCTAAAAGTTATTGTCGAATACAAACGATCATTCTTCATGTCGAAACACGTATACTGTTATATTAAAAATATCTGCATAATTTCGGCCAAAACCAAGATACTAAAATTGTGTCATCTATCAATTTCTCATAGAACCGCTCCACAGTGTGCAAATTCGAACCAAAAAACGGACGCAATTCAACCACGGTATGTACATATCTGGAGATTACCTTAAAAAAATCACAAAAATCCAAAGATTCTGATGGTGCCGACCCCTTTGCCGTTAGAATACTGGAAGTGTCCTATTTTGTCCAATTTCCCCTACAAATAGACGATTTTGCTAATGCATATGTTCACATCAATCGAAAAGACAGGGAAAACCTTGACTTGTGTTATGGAAATATCATAATAGGCCTCTCATATATTTTTGAACACGGATAAGTGTCTCATTTTGTCTAATACCCCCTATAAAATGCTTCAGATGATACTCATTCAAGATTCGAGATCATCAAATGAGTTACTGTCAGTTTTGGAATTCAGGACGATGAAATAGTGTTATTCTCAGACAATTCACTTGGAATATGTTTAGTGTCTGTTTTTGTCTGATGCCTCCTATAATTTAAAAATATGTTCAAAAGTATAACAACAAATCAATTTTTTTTAGGAAAATTGTACTAAGATCCTTGAAGACTATTGTAGGCATATCAAAAGGCTATTCCTTTTCGGCTATTCGGCTATTCCTTTCTTTAATATGTCCACTATAATATGCAAGGATCTTGATATAGTTGTTTAAGTTATTTATTGATTTGCTCTACTATATATTGGAACTTCATTTAAATATAGGGGATATTGACCTAAATCAGACATTACCCAGCTCCCTGTTAATTAGCTAAGGCCGAGGCTAAGGCCTTATTTTATTATTCAATTGATTTGCTAAAATTAGCACAATTCACAAAATTCTCTCGAACTTTAATTGATGTTTCTGTGCATTAAAAGAATGTCAATGTATAGGGGGTATTGGACAGAAAGAGACACTGATCGATGCACTCTCAAAAAGAAAAAAAAAGCTCTCTTTAATATGTCCACTAAGTAAGCAAGGATGCTAATATAATTTTCAGAGTTATTTATTGATTTGCTCTATCTGATTTTAAAAATTCATTTAACTATAGGGGATATTTGGCAAAATCAGACTCTATTCAACTCCCTAGGAAAAGTCGCATTTCATTGACCATATAATTCGCCGATTTTCACAAAATTTTCTCGAGCTTTCAATTTGTGTGTTCTGATAAATTGGATAAAAACGGTTCAACATATAAGGGATATTGGACAAAATGAGACACTGAAGGGATCCTGCAAAAAGGAATAGCCTTTTGATATGCCTACAATAGTCTTCAAGGATCTTAGTACATTTTCCTAAAATGAAAATTGATTTGATGTTATATTTTTGAAAAAAAATTAAATTATAGGGGGCATCAGACAAAAACAGACACTAAACATATTCCCAGTGAATTGTCTGAGGATAACACTATTTCATCGTCCTGAATTCCATAACTGACAGTAACTGATTTGATGATCTCTTCGAATCTTAAATGAGTATCATCTGAAGCATTTTATAGGGGGTATTAGACAAAATGAGACACCTATCCATGTTCAAAAATATATGGGAGGCCTATTATGATATTTCCATAACACAAGTCAAGGTTTTCCCTGTCTTTTCGATTGATGTGAACATATGCATTAGCAAAATCGTCTATTTGTAGGGGAAATTGGACAAAATAGGACACTTCCAATATTCTAACGGCAAAGGGGTCGGCACCATCAGATTCTTTGGATTTTTGTGATTTTTTTAAGGTAATCTCCAGATATGTACATACCGTGGTTGAATTGCGTCCGTTTTTTGGCTCGAATTTGCACACTGTGCGCTCTTTTGTTATTCAATATCCCCAGGAGTAAACGCAAAAGCCTCAACCGATTCTTCCGTTATTTCAGAGACACACGCAGGGCTAGCTTTCTTCATTCATTTTTTCATTTATTTAGTTTACATTTACACAGATAAAACTGAATCAACAATTTGATGCCACAATACACGGTGAGAGGCTGCATCTCTCCATCCTCGAATGTGACCCACGCTCGCCAAGTAGTTTTGCACCATGTCTGCCTACCTCGCTCGCTGTGCTTCACGCCGTCTCGTACCTGCCAGATCGGAAGCAAAAATCTTCTTTCCAGGGTTGCTGTCCGGCATTCTTGCAACATACCCTGCCCATCGTACCCTTCCAGCTTTAGCTACCTTACGGATACAGGGTTCGCCGTAGAGCTGGGCGAGCTCGTGGTTCATTCTTCGCCGCCACACCGCAAAAGATGGTCCTTAGCACCCGTCTCTCGAATACTCCGAGTGCTTGCAAGTCCTCCTCGAGCATTGTCCATGTTTCATGTCCGTAGAGGACTACCGGTCTTGTCAGCGTCCTGTACATGACACATTTGGTGCGGTGGTGAATCTTTTTTGACCGCAGTTCTTCTGGAGCCCGTAGTTGGCCCGACTTCCACAGATGATGCGCTTTCGTATTTCACGACTAACATTGTTATCAGCCGTTAGCAACACAGATAAAAATATGTTGTGATTTTAAATGTATTTTCATGCACATATTTGGAGCATGCAAATAAACGTAACATTCAATCGATCTCACTATTCTTTTAAATCGAAATAAATTTAAAAGGTGCTTCCTTGTAAAATTCAATCAAATTTAATTGAATATCGAATGTTAATTCGTTTGATAGGATGAGCTGCAATTTTACACGTCGTTGAATTTTCAAAATTATTTGCTGTGAAGGATCCAAGGTAGACGAATTCCTCGACCACCTCGAAGGTATACCCGTCTATCGTAACACTGCTTCCCAGGCGGGCCCTGTCGCACTCGGCTCCGTCTACAAGCATGAACTTTTGTTGCTTCATGTTTCAGGCGGGTGTACAGTTCTGCCACCTTTGCAAATGTTCGGCCGACAATGTTCATGCCATCCGCGAAATAAATAGATTGACTGGATCTGTTGAAAATGTTACACCCGGCTCTCCGCATTACACCTTCTAGCGAAATGTTGAACAACAGGCACGAAAGTCCATCACCTTGTCTTGCCTATAGTGTCTACCGTGTTACTGTGTCCAATGATCGATACATAAAAACGTAATTGTAACAATCACTGCCAGTACATCAAACATCATCTAATGTCGAACAATTTTTCTATCCACAGGATGAAATATATTCAACTTACAAAAATGTACGAACAGTTTCCATCAAAAAGGTAAGTTTAATGACAGTGAATGCAGATCTATTAAAGCTATATAAAACGTAATCACTCCAATAATGACGATGATTTTATTCGAATCCACACTGTTACTAATGCAATTTTGAGTTCAACTTAATATTTTGGAGCTATTTACCGACCTACGACATCATTGAATATTCATGACATTTTCATAATTATTTTTCACTTTCACTAACAATTACTGAGGAATTGTTGGAAAGATGCTGGAAACTGCTGTTTTCCTAGGCCGACATTTGTATGTTCATCGAACGCATACAAACGCTCGAGCTTTCGGATCAAACACATACACACCTACTTGACTTTTCACTTGATTTTTGTCCCACTCTTTCCTTGATTTGATCACTCCTGATCACTTTTCACTAACTGAGTATCACATTTTTATTTTATCCTAAACACCAATTATTTGACCTCACGTTCAAAAACTAGCAAAAATGGCTTCCAAAAATTCGAAGTGAAAGCCAAATTTGTCGAAAGTAATATGATGCGAAAGACTCAAATTCACTAGTCTGGCAACATTATGTATCAGCTGGCATAACACCTCATTTCCACTTACTCCAGTTGTAAACAAAATTTATTCATCACTGCTGGACTTCTCCATACCAATTGCATGACTATTACAATCAAACGGTACAGTCATTAATTTTCAAAAGAGCGTGATGGAGTCTTGAGCCTTAAGAACTTGAAGTTTTATCCGACCTAAATGTATAATTCATACATGTTATATTCTAAGTTGAACAGTCTTATTATGTACTCTAACGAATTACAATGCACTTCTTCTGACGTTAAGGTCCGAAAACATCGATGAATACAGCACTAGGTGTTCCAATCTGCCAAGTTTAAGGAAGAGGAGAGCGCGGGGGTGAAACATTCATTTTCATCGCAAAACATAAACAAACTCGCTGGCTTTCCCATACTAAGATCCAAGATGGCTGAATCAAGAATTTGGCAGATTTGAACACCTAGTGGTGTAGATCAAGATGAATACACAGCTAGGTGTTTCAATCTGCCCAATTTATGGACGAGAAGAAGGCGGGGGTGAAAAATTCATTTTCGGTGCTAAACATAAACAAACCGGCTGGCTCTCCCATACTAAAATCCAAGATGGCTGAATCGTGAATTTGGCAGATTGGAACACCTAGTTCGTGTGCCCGCGTTTTCGCACAATGCGTGACCACATGCTTGCCATATGTGGTCTGGACACTACCCCGGACAACCTAGTTCGGAGGATGTGTAAAGATGAAGTTGGCTGGAACGCCGTTTTATCGGCTATCGTCCAAATCGTCTCGGAGCTACACAGAAGGTGGCGCGTGGACTCAAGGATGGCTAGTTCAGGCGTAAAAAAAAGGTGGTCCAAGGGTTCGGAGTCGGCTTCATGGGTCATACCGGTGCCCTAGCAGCACAGTTCTGTCTGATTTGGTTGCAGCAACTCCAATGTGACTTGATTTGGTCACATATATGTCACAGAAACTTAGGTATGACAATTGTGCTGCTCGGGTGGTCATGCCCTATGGTCGAACTCGATCCTTTTATCGAACAAGTGGCCGCGCGAAGAACAACATGGTATCGTCGCTTTCGCGGCGTCGGTGAACCAGGCGGGTTCCGAGCCCGAGGACGGAAAGGGGTCCTCGACAAGGCTGGGGCAGGCGTAGGCACCGTGTCAGCAAGTCCCTCTGTGTGTTGGCGAACAGACCCTATCGCAGAGAGGTCAATTTAGGGTGCACGCGGCATCATCATTCTTGATACCAGTCGTGCAAAGGGAAGCAGGCGCGAAGTCTACCCTTCCCACCTTCCGAGGAGGGTGTGATAAGGCCACCTGGAAAGCCGGCAATGCGCTGGCACGATACCATGGTGTTCTTCTAAAAAAGCGAGTCACGATGTTCGATGTTGCAAGGACACGCAGCAAACCTCGAAGGTGCGTCGTGCAATGGCCCCCCTTTGAAGCATTACTCGAGTAACACAATTGAGACTAATTTGGTTACTGCAACTTTTATATGACTTGATTCAATCGTTCATAAATTGTAGTAACTCATCTATGACAAGTGTGTTGTTTGGGTACTTTCTGGTTGTACCGAAGGGACTATGGGCTTGGTGGCAATGGAAACAGTTTAGCGGGTCGGGGATGTAGTCCTACCTCCCTCGTTTGCTGTTGGAGGTGGTCCCTAACCCCGCACTTCCTGGTCAACCCAGGATGTCTGTTGAGCGGATTCCCCCTCCATTGCTAAGGAAGAAAAAATGCACACACACATACACACACGGCAGCAGCAGGGACTATGCCTAAGGGCTTGACGACCCCTCCCCACGGCCACTGCGAGTGACTGTGGGCTCTGTTAAACCTCTATAAAAAGCTGCCTGTATCCGTAACACCGAGGTGTCAACCCCCACATGGCCTCATTGCATCAGCAAAGATAATCATGGGATCAAGAAGGCGACTATTCCAGTTGGGTTCGAGGGCAGCCCTAAGGGGGACCCAACAAACATGAATAAAGCTGAACTAACCAACAAAGCAACGATGACACGAGTAACGAAGTAGTTGTCGTGGAGGCGATAACGATACGCCAATAGTTGACAAGCAGCAGCACAATACAGTGGAGATAGGGTCGAGTGGCGTCCTGCCGAGCTTGACCGTAGTCATAGTGCAACTCGATGACATTATCAACTTTACCAATGAACGGGGCAATATGTCGAGGGATCAGAAGCTGAAGTTGCTCAAGCTTCAAAATTTGGTTCTTGCTACAGAGCAGGAACAGGAAGTGCTTGCGGCTAGGCTGGAAGGCTGTGGTAAAGCGGAGAAGAGCACACAGACGGCTGCTTTCACCTTCCATAGCACCACAACCATGGTACAGGAGGCGTTAGACTTTGCACTTAGCAGCAGAGCGGCAGAAAAGAGGACAGACAAGCAAGCCAGGGACTCGCCTGACATTAAGTGCCATAAACAGAACGCAAAAAGGCGTCGGGAGAGCGCAAATCAGAAGAGCAGGCCCACGGAAGCTGCAAACATGTGCGAACTACGTAAGAAGAAAGCAAGAACGAAACGAGCCAGTCGGCCTGCTCATCAAAACAGAGAAAGGGAAGATCGGATAACCAGCCCCGGTAGGAACTATGATCGTATGCTGACAGGGAAGAGGGAGTTTGCTCCTCTTCGGAGGTGCAAATCTTACTGAGCGTCTGTTCTCCATGTCAGGATCGGCTTACAACAGCGTCTGTTCTTCATGTTAGGAGCGGCTGATCATCGTCCGAGTGTCAGCGAAGGACTTTTGAAGTCTTTTCTATTTTTTTGAATTCCTTATGAGCTTCCTGCGATTCACGCAGATTTCCTGGTACCAGTTTATGGTTTCTTGTCGTTTAATACTGCAATTTGATGCATTTTTGCCACAGTAAACTGTTCAACCTTCCTACATTTATTTCATAATATTTTTGAAACTAAATAATGGACCGTTCAGTTAAGAAGGTACGCCTACGAATGATTCACCATTGGTACTGCAAAAACAAAAGATCTGCTGAGTACAGAACAATAGAGAACCATTTTAAGAAGATAGTTTTCCTTGAAAAAAAAAATACTGCAATAGACTGTTAGATCGTTAGTGCGTTAGATCGTTAGTGTGCGTTAGTGCGTTAAAATGCGCCAAAGTAGGGAAAACATTTACATATGTATAAACATTCTTAAGGTGAATTTTTTTTTCAATTTAAATATAATTAATGAATCAGAGTTCAGTGCGTGATCTCTCTTGTTTCGGACAGCAGAACGATCGTGCGGTCGGACGAAATATTGTGTTCTGCATTGCGCGGCCGGTAATAAAATTAATCAGTTCAGTGCGTGATCTCTCTTGTTTCGGACAGCAGAACGATCACGCGGTCGGCCGAATTATTGTGTTCTGCATTGCGCGGCCGGTAATAAAATTAATCAGTTCAGTGCGTGATCTCTCTTGTTTCGGACAGCAGAACGATCACGCGGTCGGCCGAATTATTGTGTTCTGCATTGCGCGGCCAGTAATAAAATTAATCAGTTCAGTGCGTGATCTCTCTTGTTTCGGACAGCAGAACGATCGCGCGGTCGGCCGAATTATTGTGTTCTGCATTGCGCGGCCGGTAATAAAATTAATCAGTTCAGTGCGTGATCTCTCTTGTTTCGAAGCGGGCTTGGTAGTCATATGGCTACTGCTTCTGCCTCATACGCAGGAGGTCGTGGGTTCATTCCCAGGTCCGTTCCATTCTCCTACTTTATATCTTTCTCTTCATTTCTCATGTTC
The DNA here is from genome assembly GCF_024139115.2 of Armigeres subalbatus. Classification (NCBI taxonomy): domain Eukaryota; kingdom Metazoa; phylum Arthropoda; class Insecta; order Diptera; family Culicidae; genus Armigeres; species Armigeres subalbatus. Next base: position 225,004,218 of record NC_085140.1, read on the forward strand.
TAGCAATCGCTAGAACTGGAAATGGACTTCCATACCGTTTCCATTACTATTCCTATACCTTCAACTTGAGTATTCTAACAGTAATCTGCTAGAATTGGAAATGAGCTATAGAGCTCGTTTCCTACATCCAATTAGAAATTCCATCAGTTACCTTCTCCTATCTATCACATTGGCAGCTCGTTAACCAAGACGGACCTCTGCCTCTCCAATCTAACCCAGAAATTCCAACAAATTCCGCATGAACTCGTGGCAAGTGCAGAGGTATATTCGGCTTGCAGTGGGCGAGTGATTGCATCATCATTTCCTGCCCATTCCCTACATTGACTTGTATTCTGACGTGGCAGGCGCCAGTATGACCTAACAAATGAGATCACCAGTGCTTGTACATTGAAGATGTGTGCTAGTCCCAAGCAAACATCTGTTGGTTCCCTGTGCAAGAACAGCTGATCTGGTCATAATGGAGTAGCAACTACGAGCAGTCAATCAAGCTGAAGCTCAAGCTCAAGCTAAACATAATTAATGAACCATTTTATAACTTTTTTAAAATATTTTTTCCCTTTGTCAACGGTTTTATGCAATACAGGCATAACTCGAAATCTGAAAATGTTTAGAAACAACGTTAACAAAATTTCAATCAAAAAAAAACTTTAATGTTTTTGTAAATATTTCATATTCCATGGATATGTTTGCATGTGTTGATACATAAGGATTACTTTTGTGTGTTTCAATTAAAAAAAAATCAATAAATTCGACGTATACAATTTTTTCGAAAAATCGTCAGATTTTAAAATAAGCATAACTTTTTATGCATTATGAATTTCGACCTGGGCCTTTGTCAAGTGTTACTTTATAATGTTTTTTGTACTTTGCTATCAAAATGTCAAAAATGAAGTATTTTGAGTTGTGCCAGTATTGCACGAAACTGTCGATATGTGCGCTTTCATTATTTTCCTGCCACATAGCTTCTAGAGTGCAATCAATAACTGAAAAGCTTTTCGGACAAAACAGCAGTTTGAGCTTGAAGTGAGTTATGAGCATCAACGTCCGTCCCAGAGTACTAAGAATCGGCGCAATGCTAAGAATGCCTTTCAGCCGAACTAACTACAGCATGCATGGTGCTATCAGCGGGTTGCAGAGAAACTTCAATCGTGTCTTAGCTTTGTTCACCTTTAACATTCCCCGACAGACGCTGCGCCGCCGTTTCTACCAGTTCTTTTCAGTACAGTAGACTACGTAAAGACTGATATTGTGAATTTACTCGATTGCTGGATTTCTCCGATTACTTTTTTTGGGTTGCAAAGTAATCGTTATAATACGAGGGATACATGAATGATGTGTATGATTTTGCAATTTATGAACAATATATTTAAATTGACGCTAAAATACGTTTGCTAGATAAGTGCAGATAACAATAAATACTCGTATGTCTTTGACATACTTATTTTCTTTTGTAATAATACTATACTATATAATACTATACCATTATCACCAAAATGGTAGATTGGTAGATAAATTATTAATTGGTAGATAAATTATTAAACATAAAAAAATATATCTACATTAATTTATAATTGCGTGTTCAGTCACCCCTCGGTTGAGTGCGAGTTTCCACAACAACAACAAGTGTTCAAGAGCTGACTTTTCTCGTTCGATGTAAATAAACATTTCTCTTGGCTCTGCTGGTAGTTTATTATTTATAGAAATTATCTATCCCAGATAGTTATATGCTATTATTTTCAGATTCTATTCATGGAAATGGAGGAGCTGAATAGCCACGACGATGAACAAAATCCAAATAGCTACCACAGCGTCGAATATTTGGAGCTACGAAGTTTGTCAGAACCGGGATCGGAAAGGCAACATAGTTTTGAAGATCTTCCAAGTGGGAATGATTCCAAGAACCTTTTGAACCTGGATAGTCCCGTAATGCATTCGCAGGATGTCGATGGGTCCAGCATTTCTGAGGGTTCATACCCTCAGGTGGAAGCAACAATGGAATTCAATGTGACAATGAACAAGCCAGCAAAGAAGTTTAAACGGTACACTTTTCATTCCGTTGGCATTTTTTACGTCCGATGTTTCAAGACCCAGCGGTTGTCGGAACCAGTATTCACGATGGACGTTTTTGAAAGCACCATTGAGGAGCTCTTTCAAAGCATATGGCGAAAGAGTTGCTCCCTTGTATCACGTGAAGTGATCGTAAATGCAACCACCGAGAATAAATCCGTATTTTGGTCTACGAAGGAAAAACCGGATTTCAACGATATGAACAAGTTTGTTGTACTTCGCCATCCAAAAACAAAAAAGCTGTATTCGGTAGAAGATTTGCGAGAAGGCTCTAAAATTTTGGGCGGGTGGCGGGGAAAACATATTTAAATACATGTCTACAAGTATTCCATCGCAGTTACTTCGAGCACCATTTGGGACATAGTGAACAGAAGCTTACTGCAACCAGATTAAATAGATCGTTCTGATGCTGCAACAGCGGAAGAGATATTCGAATATACCCATAAGCTGAAAACGATTCATTGCCACTATACTGCATTGCATTCATCGTGGACGAGGTGGGCGAATTTCATCCTTGCACAGCCACGGGACCAACATGACAATCTTCTCCATGAAGCTCCTCCAGATGAATATCTTCACTTATTCCGAGCACCCCCCATATCCGAAGGAAGTCAATTAGAAGTGACGCGTCGAGGATATCAAGTAGCATTTGCGACAGTATGACATCAGAAGTTGATCAATTGTGTTCTGTAGTGGATATGCTTATGTCTCAGGCCTCTACTGTCCAATTGCTTGCACATCAATTGAAGGCGAAGGTTAATGCATCTCGGTCGCTACTGGATGCAATGCAGAATTCAATGCCACCAGAGGAATCGGAATTCAGCAAGAAACTGGCAGCTTCAGTCGGTGATATGGTTGACGGAGATCATCAGTGAATTGATGAACATTACTTGTTACAAAATGTGTATTTCCAGTTAATAAAGATTTGATAATATCATAGCATACTTCGGAATTTATTTCAGTTTGTTCTTCCATCGGTTGTTACAACTATTCATGTTCTTCCTACAGTGGAATTGAACGTTCCTCCTGGAGAGAAACCGCACTTTCGGAACAAATTGGTACAGTCATATTTAGTAAATTTTGTGATGGCCGCCTCAACAATAAGATACAATGGAGTATTTCTATGGGATTGTAGAAAGGGCAATAGGGAGGCAGAAAAACTGGAATGATTCCCAAGGAACGCAAATATTGTGTGATTTTCTTATCGCAATGTATGCGTGCACCGTCCATAATCCATACTGAATATTGGCCAGGATATGTCCTAACTTTTCCATTCAGCAAAGCCATTTTTCTACATGAATCGAAGAACTTCTGTCGAGTGAAAGTTCCTTCAGTCCCATATGACTCAAGTATTCCACGATGACCCAAGAAGCATAAAGCTGACACTCTGGGTCGGCACCGAAATTCACCTTTGTAAACGACCTTCTGTCCAATCGATCCATATCCGTGAGTTCTCCACATATCGCGGTTGTCAAACGACACTTCGTCGAGGAATACGAGTTGAGGATAGTCCCACTGGAAGCCTGACATTTCACTGCTAAATTTAGCGATTTCACTGCCACGGATTTGCATAGCTCTGCGCTCCAGAACCTTCCACGACATACCATTTGCGTGCAAGATCTTACAAATCGAGGATGTACTAATAGACATACCGAAATAAGACCTGAACTTCAGTTGCACTTCGTCTAGGTACATTAATAAATAAATAATTGAGTCTGTTGGACTGTTAGAATGCTTATTATCAAATAACTGAATTTATACTTAATCAGAATGTTGTACATTTTATATACAAAGAACAGGCGTGTATTACACGCCTGTGTATTTGTTGTGCGCGAGCCCACGTGGCTCCGGCGTGTATTATTTTGACAGATCGAAGTGACATTTAGATAACTGAAATATCCAGGCCTATGCTAAGAGCTCATGTTTAGCGTAGCCAACACCAACGCCTAGCAACGTACGTCAAATCTAAAAAAGCTTAACATCATAAAACATCCCAATTCAGCTTCAATATGCAACTTCAATCGGGAATATTCATTAAATATGACTAATGAGTTTAATTGATTCAAAACTTATCTACATGATCAATTTTGATTTTACTTACATGAAGAACAACAATTTGTCTTTTATTTCACCATGAAAAGCTTGAGCAGAATTTAAAAATAAATCCTGTTCTTTTATTGTTGTGGATATTTTCAATTATCAATTGGTGTTGTTGACGATTGTTGACAGCGGTCTATCTGCACACTGTGCCCGGGACATGGTGCCTATTTTTAGGCTAAGGGAGTTAGATAGGGATGTCTATAGCCTGGAAATATCCATATATTGGTTGCACTCACTGAATGAATTTTATTTGATTGTTAAAAATTGTAAAAAATAAAAGAGCAGATTTTTTCCCAACTGTGTAGGACATCTCTGACCAAGAAACTATTTTCTTTATTCCTGTCAGGCGCTTTTAAAAATTTCGGGGGAAATTTTTTTTTTTTCGAGTCGACCGAATGACATATTCGACCAAATAACTTTGGGCTAGATGGACTTCGGTCAGATGATGTGCTCGGTCAAGCTGAATATTCGGCCTAACAACTTTCAGCCTTGTGGCTTTCGCTCAAATTACTTTCTGCCGAACGACCCTCCTGGGTTGAAAAATTCTATTTCAGTGAGAAGTTCTTCGGAATTACCACTCACAGTTTTTACGGATTGATTTTCGGTAATTTTCAAGGCAATCATTGGTATTTTCACGACACATTATCTGCAGTTCCAACGTGATGATGTGGGGATCATTCGGAAAATTATTCGGAAATTCGACTGAACTTTCGAAATTTTACAAGGAAAATTCTGTGGACTTCTTCAAATTTGAATCGGCGTAGAAAAATATAGATCAGCAGCGTGGCAAAATTTAAACAGCGACGCGCTGATGCAAAAATGTCACACTATTTGTATGGATTGTCACACTTCGGACACTTTCTCCTCTTCCCTCTAAGCGTTACGTAATTTGCTCCCTAAGTCCCTTCTCCAAAATGGCGGTACGGTACCCTATCTGCCATTCACGTCTGTTTTTTTGTTCGCCGCATAAGGGTTAAATTTGTTTTACAATGTGTTGTTTTGTTTTAATCCAGTTTTGATAATTAAAAAAATTTGTTCTAAAATTAAGTGGAGCGAGATGAGCGTGCGGCCGATTAATATGAATGAATTTCACTACCGGAGGATATAAACAACCAGCATTTGGCATCAATACATTACCAGTTTTCTACTTCCATGTCTAGTTGTTGAAGGGAACACACTCATTGCTGAAATTGCTATGCCGATAGAAGAAACGTTGACCTGCTACTATATATTGAATTTACTGAGTTTGTGATAAAAGCTGTTATATTTAGTGAACACTAATCATCAAAGGAAGAGCATACAAATGTATACCAGTTGAACTGTACCTGTGTTTTAGTGTAATTATTCATTATTTTTATCATTCAATTTGGCGAATGTCTTAGACTGCTAAGAATAGGTATTTTCCCCTAGATAAAAGGCTGAGTTTGAAATTAGGAGAACTAGAAGAAATTTTGTATAACGGTATAACCCAAAAAAATCACAAAAGGAATGCGGCACTCTTTCTCGTTGCTGAAGCACTGGCATACAATACTGTCCACTATAAAAACCCGAGCCTGTTCTAGTTCCAAAAAATATCCGTGTGTTAAGGTGGAACAATAAGGAAATCTTCAGTAAATATTTCAAAAAGTTTCTTAACATGTATTAAATTGATTACTCACGTTAAGATGTCATACCGCATAAATTGCTTCTTATTACCAATGATGTATTTGCTTCACATACACATTAGAGTTGTAGTTAACAATATTTTGGAAATGATTAACTAATAAAAAAGTTTTAAGAAAAATATATTTAGATTAACAAATCTTTCTTTCTTGTTTTAGGCTACTTCGGGACTCGGCATAATGATAATTGAAGGAAAGCATGCAGACGTTGGCCAAGGAATATTTATATCAGACATACAAGAAGGATCAATGGCAGATAAAGTAAGAATTAGAATTTGTACATCCTTAATATAAGAACAATTAAAAGCCATGTAAAAAATCTAAAAAAAATACGTTGATGGTTCATGGGGGACGGTATGATCATGTGTCGAATAACATAGGATGTTCAGCAAGTATGTTGCATACATGAAAGGGTACTATTTGACAAAATTTTGTTTTTAATTTATTCATCTAAAAGTGTGATATAAAATGTCTCCGGTTGTAAACCTAGTTGCTTGTTTCATTCATCCAGAAGACTCTTATATACCGCACAGGCCACCTCGGCCTTAGTTTGAATAAATAATAATAATAATGTTTCATTCATAACTTTTTTGACATACACTTTTGACACTAACATAACATTATGCTGTAATATGAACATTGAATGCCACTGGAAAGCTACACTGCCGCTAACCGCAAGTCGTGCACACCTGTATATGGATGCGATATACAGATGTGCTCGACTTGCGGTTAGCGGCAGTACATACCTTGGTTAATTTTTCTTCGGAGAAACTATAATGCGGTTTATTTTATTACCAGACACATAAAAGTCTTCTCCATTCAGCTCGGTCCATGGCTGCACTTAACCAACCACGCGGTCTGTGGAGGGTCCGCAAATCGTCCTCCACCTGATCGATCCACCTTGCCCGCTGTGCACCTCGCCTTCTTGCTCCCGTCGGATCGTTGTCGAGAACCATTTTCACCGGATTACTGTCCGACATTCTGGCTACGTGCCCGGCCCACAGCAGTCTTCCGATTTTCGCGGTGTGAACGATGGATTGTTCTCCCAACAGCTGATGCAACTCGTGGTTCATTCGCCTCCTCTACGTACCGTCAGCCATCTGCACCCCACCATAGATGGTACGCAACACTTTCCTTTCGAAAACTCCCAGTGCGCGTTGGTCCTCCACGAGCATCGTCCAGGTCTCGTGTCCGTAGAGAACTACCGGTCTTATAAGCGTTTTGTAGATAGTCAGTTTGGTGCGGCGGCGAACTTTATTCGATCGGAGCGTTTTGCGGAGTCCAAAGTACGTACGATTTCCAGCCACTATGCGTCTCCGAATTTCTCAGCTGGTATCGTTATCGGCGGTTACCAGTTAGCCCAAGTACACGAATTCTTCAATCACTTCGATTTCGTCACCACCGATAGAAACTCGTAGTGGGTGGCTTACATTGCCCTCTCTTGAGCCTCTTCCTATCATGTACTTCGTCTTCGACGTGTTGATGACTAGTCTAATCCGTTTAGCCTCGCTGTTCATGTCTGATGAAAAAGTCTGGAAGTCTGATGTAGGCTTCCTCCATCTTCTCAAAGTTACGTGCCATGATATCAATGTCGTCGGCGAAGCCAAATAACTGGACGGACTTTGTGCCGCTCGTGTCAATCCCTGCCCTTCGTATTACTCCCTCCAAAGCGATGTTTAATAGCAGACACGAAAGACCATCACCTTGCCGTAACCCTTCACGCGTTTCGAAGGGGCTCGAGAATGCCCCTGAAACTCAAACTACGCACTCACCCGATCCATCGTCGCCTTGATCAACCGTATCAGTTTATTCGGAAATCCGTTTTCGTGCATTAGCTGCCATAGCTGGTCCCGATCGATTGTATCATATGCGGCTTTGAAGTCGATAAATAGATGATGTGTGGGCACGTTGTATTCGCGGCATTTCTGCAATACCTGACCTATGGCGAACACTTGGACTGTGGTAGAGCATTCACCCATAAATCCCGCCTGGAACTGCCCCACGAACTCTCTTACAATTGGTGTTAGTCAGCGGCATAAAATTTGGGAGAGTACCTTGTAGGCGGCGTTCAGCAATGTGATTGCGCGGTAGTTGCTACAATCCAGCTTATCACCCTTTTTGTAGATGGGACACACGATACCTTCCATCCACTCCTGCGCCAGAACCTCATCCTCCCAAACCTTGGTAATCACCCAGTACAGCGCTCTAGCCAGTGCCTCACCACCGTGTTTAAACAGCTCTCCTGGTAGTTGGTCAACTCCAGGGGCTTTGTTGTTTTTCAGCCGGCCAATCTCCTCCTGGATTTCCTGGAGATTAGGAGCCGGAAGACGCATGTCCTGCGCGCGTGCTCCTAGGTTCATTGCCATACCGCCACCGTTGTCTGCCATATCGCTATTCAGGTGCTCTTCGTAGTGCTGCCGCCACCTTTGGATCAGCTCACGCTCGTTTGTAAGAAGGTTCCCGTTTATGTCCTTACACATATCGGGCTGTGGCACGTGGCCCTTACGTGAACGGTTCAACTTCTCATAAAACTTTTGTGCGTTATTAGCGCGGTACACTTCCTCCGTCTCTTCACGGTCTCGAACTTCCTGCTGGCGCTTTTTCCTCCGGAAAATCGAGTTTTGTCTGTTCCGCGCCCGTTTGTATCGTGCCTCGTTGGCCCTCGTGCGGTGTTGCAGCAATCTCGCCCATGCTGCATTCTTCTTCTCAACTAACTGCTAACTAACTAACTATAATGCGGTTACTTATATGAATTGTTGATTCCTAGCCGAAAAAAAATACCCGGTTGTGGGTCACCTTTGGTGGACCACTGCTAGAAATCGGAAAAAATAACTAATATGCCTACGAATTGATGAAAAAGTCACGTTTATTTATTTCAAAAGCCTTCAGTGGCGAAAAACATGGTACAATAGCGGTTGTCATGCCAGCGCACCTCACACGCTAACCTGAAACAACCCAGTGACCGGGTCGTTTGTACACGGATTTTTTCAATGTTAGCAGTTGTCAAAATCTGGGTATGTCAACAAAATGGATCTGAGTCAGACGAACTCGAAATCTGGGTAACCGGGGACTTAAACATTTTCGAATATAACAACATGGCGTCGACGTCGTATGCCGGAGTAAATGCTAGGGGATTTTGCTGAATGAAGCAAGAAAAAGGTAAACATGGTCAAATTAATGGCGGCGCAGCATTGTTTGCACAGCCGGCAAGTGATATGCGTTTGGGGAAATTGTTTTCTTTAACATTTTTTACACAATAATAATTTTCTGAAGCAAAACTAGCTGAGTACCGGTTACCCAGATTTTTTCGCTTGTTCGGTTACCCAGATTAGAGTTTAGGTACCCGAACCCAAATTAGAGTAACCACGGTTTTGCTGCATCTGGGTCACTTTGACATAATTCTGGGTAGGTCCAGGTTAGCGTGCAAATTCACGGGACGATCGCACAGTGTTTGACTTCGTCGATTTCAAGATTAAAATTGAATAACTTTTCAAACCGTTTTTATGCGACGTACACACCAGTCAAGCAGTTTGACGAACATTGACTCCACCCCCACGAAAACCCTTCGGTTGCTGCTTTGTTTGAACGTGTGTGAAGTTGTTCGAACAACCATTTGACAGTTGGCGGCTCGGTTGGAAGAAATTAAAACGGTTTGATTTTGGTTTGAGTTGTCGGGAGCGGAGTCAAGATTCGCCGAACATGTTTGATCATTTGTAGTGAAGTTTCACAAACCCCTATATATTTTTTGATAGTTGGTGCTCAAGTTGGCGCTTCGGTCGTTCGTGTGTGATATTGCTGATCGAATAAATTGATTGTTCGTGTCGCTGTTGGTAAAACTTGATGGATGTTTGAACAAACGAGAGATTGAGTCAATGTTGGTCAAACTGCTTGACCGTGTGTACGTTCCATTAGATGTTCGGTGTCTTCTACAAAGTTCTTAGACATGAAGAGACAGTCCGTTTGCTTAGCAACTAATTTCACCACACTCAGACAGCCACTGAGGGGCCCTTAGCCGTGCGGTAAGACGCGCGGCTACAAAGCAAGACCATGCTGAGGGTGGCTGGGTTCGATTCCCGGTGCCGGTCTAGGCAATTTTCGGATTTGAAATTGTCTTGAATTCCCTGGGCATAAAAGTTTCATCGTGCTAGCCTCATGATATACGAATGCAAAAATGGTAACCTGGCTTAGAAACCTCGCAGTTAATTACTGTGGAAGTGCTTAATGAACACTAAGCTGCGAGGCGGCTCTGTCCCAGTGTGGGGATGTAATGCCAATAAGAAGAAGAAGAGAAGAAGAAGAAGACAGCCACCGACAGGGGTACCAAGGCATCTACAAACAAAGTTTTTAGACATGAAGAGACAGTCCGTTTGCTGAACAACTAATTTCACCACACTCAGAGATCGACCGACAGGGGCACCAAGGCATCGACAAACCATTTTTTCAATGGCAGCAACATCAAATTTCCTTGAAGAATTTGATATTTTCCATAAAAAAATTGGAAATTCCCAATAGAGTAATCAGGGTATGAGCAATAAATAAATATAAAATGTCCACTTTAAAGAGGTGAGCCAGCCTAATTACGTACACTAATTAAGTGAACACTTTTTTTGGATTTTTTTACCACCCTCCCGCCATGTACGATTATTCCCATAAGTACAAATATTTTTTTATTTATATGGAGCGTAAGAAAATGGAAGACCCCCCATAAGTGCTTACGTAATTAGTGTATAGCCCCCTAGCTGCTGAGCTGATTCGATTGGTTTATAACAATAAATATGACCGTCTAAGACGAGTTTAGTACTCTCCATTTAATTGCACCAATTATTTCGATATTTTTGCAGATACGTATTTCGACCACAACTGTGTGGTCGTCTTCAGTGTCTCGTACTTGACTCGACAAGTCGACGATGTTTTTTGCTACTGAAGGCTTTTGAAATAAATAAACGTGATTTGTTCATCAATTCGTAGGCATATTAGTTATTTTTTCCGATTTCTAGCAGTGGTCCACAAAAAGTGACCCACAACCGGGTATATTTTTTTCGGTTAGAAATCAACAATTTATATAAGTAAGCGCATTATAGTTACTCCGAAGAAAAATTGACATTTTCGTAACACCTTGGTGTACGATAAAGAAAAGGAAAAATTTGATGAAATCAATCAAATGACTGACGTTCATTACTCTGCCCAAGATTTTTTACCACTAATGTATGAAAATATCATTTCAGGCTGGACTGAACATAGGCGAAATGATATTAGCTGTAAACAAGGATTCTCTCATCGGATGTAATTACGAAACTGCCGCATCGCTATTGAAAAAAACTGAGGGCGTTATTACCTTAAAAATATGTAATCCAAATAAAGCTAAAGAGTCAACTGAAGCAAACATTAATCTCTTAGAGCCTAAACAACCCAGTACAGTGTCAGGTAAAACTTCGCCTGTTCATGTTACTGACCCCAAGACAGCGAGTAGACCTGTAACACCCAAACCTCAAGCGTCCCCAGTAAAAGAGGTAGTGGACCCATTGAAGGCCGAAGTTATATCGAACGAATTTTCAACTATAGAAATCAACAGCGATAAAAAACCACTGGGGATCTTTGTCATTGGAGGAACTGAAACCAAGATCAATGTAAGTATTAGTAAACTCATCAAAAGGCAAACATAGTAGTAGATTGAGATAATGTATTTATTAAGAATTATTACCTATATGACTAGTTTAAATAGGGTAAAATGTCCTATCGTTGTGGTATGCCCTAATGTTGCGGTAGTGTTAAAGTAGTCCGTTCTGGATATAATACCATTGAAAACAATTGTGGGTACGCTAAAACTCTTCGGATTAACGACTAGAACAGCTTTTGTTTGACAAAATTTCATTCAAAATGATGAAAAATCAACATTTTTCGTTAAAAATTTGAATCCTTTGAACCTATTATTGCGGTAGTGCTAAGGTCCTATTGTTGCGGTATCGCTCCCCCTAAGAATTACATGCAATACCGCAACAATAGGACTGACCTTCAAAAAATATCGCAATGATAGGCAACTGCGTCCTATTATTGCGGTAGTTTGTTTTTATTGTGATAAAAACAAAACAACATAAGTACAGCACAATTGACGTAATATTTACGAAACTATAGTTAACGAGCATCTTATTCAACTACTACAATGTGGAAATCGACCAACAGGTAATTTTTGAAGAATTTTTGTAATCAATTCTGTTTTGACACGGTGCTTAACCCCTCCATAATAGGTTGTTTTACCCTACCATAAGCAGCGATCGATTTCTTCAAGTCGAGTCAAGTACGAGACACTGAGTATGGACTTACAGTTGAAGACAAAATACGTATCTGTAAAAAATGCAACGTGGTGGAGTTAAACAAAATAGTTGTACTAAACTAAATAGCAAAAACAGTGTCCAAACTTTTCTGAAATCTACTAAATTTGGACACCCCGATGTTTCATCAGCTAAATCAGAAGTTGAAATGTGATACAATATGGGCGAATGTCGAAAGGTCGAAAGGACAAAATGTCGAAAGACAAAAGGTCGAAAGGGCAAGGGTCGAAAAAACAAAAGGTTGAGAAGACATAACGTCAAAAGGGACAGAAGGTCGAAAGGACAAAAGTTCGAAAGGGACAAAAGGTCGAAAGGGACATAAGGTCGAAAAGAACAAAAGGTCGATTAAAAAAAATAATAACAAGTTGGGTAAATTAAAAAGGAATTTTATTTATTTATTTATTTATTTATTTATTGTTATTATTATATATTATTATCATGATATACGAATGCAAAAATGATAACCTGGCTTAGAAACCTCGCAGTTAATAATTGTGGAAGTGCTCAATGAACACTAAGCTGCGAGGCGGCTCTGTCCCAGTGTTGGGATGTAATGCCAATAAGAAGAAGAAGAAGGGTCAAACGCAAAGGGGTGTAAGTGACAAAAGGATAGTTTTGAGAAAAATGGGTGCACAGTTTTTCAATATTTTTTCGCTTCATACAACTTATATGAAAGTTCAAAATATTAATAAATTATTTGAATTTTTACATTTTTTTATAAACAACGTAGAAACTATATCAACATATTGCTGCAAAACTCGTAAATCAAAACATTTTTGCTGTAGCCCACTCAATTTTGACCAAAATGTCACTTACACCCCTCTGCTTCTAGCCCCCTCAGTTAGCATTTACAATATTGTTTGGAGTTCAAAAATCTTTATAATTCAAAGTGAAAAAATAAATCATTAACATCAATTCTGGATATAGTTTATGAAATATTTCAGTATTTCCACACGGCAGTTCTCATCCTCCATGCGTTGCATTACGTGCAGCAGTCTTCGTTGCTCTATTCTACCATTCACCAGCAAAAAAGTTGAGTTCGCTTCGCAGATGACAGCTCTTTCATTCTGATGTTTCGCAACGCGCGTGGCCAGTCGACTGCTGAACTCTATCGTTCCTCCTTTGGTAGCTCCGTTTGCTGGACGAAGTGCTGGTGGATTTGATCGACGGAGGGGTTTTGTTTTATGTGGTTGGAAATTTGGGAAATATTTGAAAGGATTGATTTTATGTCAGGATGATCCATGGGAATTACGGGGCGGAATTTGCGTGGACTAAAAAGATTTGTAATAGGGAATGGTATCGATCTCCTGGATGTGCCTGCTGGTGGCCAAACTGCGACTTTTGAGCGCCAAAGTATGTAGATTCAAGCCACCAAGATCCTTCTTCCGTACCATCTGCATAAAGGGAACGCGTGAAGGCATTCCTCTTCACAGGTACGTCCCCATCGATGCAGTGACTTACGCCGTGTGGATATCATACGGAGGCAACACCGAAGAAAGGTACCACAGTTTTGATGTAACGAACGTGTTAAGCATTATTACCTTTTGATGCAGAGTCAGTGAACTTTGCCACGTAAGTTTACATCGCGGGCGAAAACCAAACGTTGCAAATAAATATATTTGCGTTTGGTATCACGCCGCTTCTGATTCTTCTTATTTCTCTTTTATTTCAGCCATTTTTGAGGATGGTGTCAAAAAGGTCTTTATACAAAAGAAGGTTGATCCGACAATCCGATATGAACTTCCTTCAAAGTGCAAAACTCAATAGTAACTAGCAAATTTGATAGCGCGGCGGAGGGAGATGATGCAATTAATTTAAACCGATGGAATCACTAACAGCAATCAAGCTACCACGCTTAACCCGATGCCGCCGAAACAATCCATTTTCGCAATTAACTCTTTCTTTCCATAAAATGCGGGTCCTGAGAAGAACCAATTTTCTTTTCCCAATGCGCCTTTCCAATAACCAACTGCATCTAATCGGTTGTCGAACCCTTGCGTTGCAACTGTCCGACCGCCGCTTGATGATTTTTCGCTCAGCCTCTAAAATTTGAAATAAATTTTCAGCATTGCCGCACTGCCACCCACTCCTTCGCGCTGCTGTGTCCGTTCCGCTGCATCGAATGTCGAACCGCTCGAAGCAAAATGGCTCGCGCGCTGGACAGCAGCTTTCTTGTGTTCAATAAATTGATGTATTCAATAATACATCCCCTCAAAATGCAGATGCGTTGAAAAATAATGTTGGAAATTTTTGAAAATTTCTAATCTTATTTTCCGCGAGCTGTAATTGACACCAATTTGCCTATGTGGCGTTTAATTACACCTATATTGCGTTTGTGGAGGTCTATGCACATGATGTGCCAAGTATTCTCAGCAATGTAGTAAATAAGAAGGTGTGGATAAACGATATTTTAGTTGCAAGATTAAGATTGTCGCTAGATTTAACAGTTCTGTACCCAACATTTTTTTTAAACTTTTTTAACACCTTCTTATTTACTACTTTGAACCAGGCATTGCAATTTATCCCATCATTCGATCTTTTGAGCAAAGATACTGATGATATGCTGGGATATCGATCTTAGTTATCTATCTGCTCAGTAAACAAAGTGCTATGTTCGCCATGGAGAAAAGTTTTTTCACTACTTTTGTTGTAGCAACGTCCTCGCAATGTGAACAAACCCCGAACCACGCTGGCTATCAGGATCATCATCAAATGCTCAAATGATAATATCTTTCCAGAGTGCTCTTTGATTAGGGATAATAGGTATCTTTGCACAAGCAAAGATGATATCCTGTCCTCAGATGATATTGCAATACCTGCTTTGAACAGAATGCCAATTCTGCAAACTAATCCTAAAACTTGACGGCCGTTACTGCTCACGAAAAACAATATACCATACATGACTAAACGTGCATCTGTGTCATTCTAAATTTAAGGTAAAAGGAGCAAACTATTCAGATCAAAATCAAACATAAAAAAATACTCTAGTACGGGTATTTTCCCGGTACTACCGGTACTGGACTTTTTCAGTACCGTAGTACCGGTATCACAAAAAGGGGGCGGTACTAGGAATTCTACTAGCAAAGTTTGACAAATTAGGAATCAAAGACAACTTGCTGCATTGTTTACGCTCTTACCTCACTGGTCGCGATATGTCCGTTTAAAATAGGAAGTCAAATTTAAACGCCATTCCGAAGCTCTATTGCCTCATAAAACAACAGCAACATGCCGAGTTCTTGCAGGAGCAACTGACCACATTCGCTAACTGGTGCCGTATTTATCGGATGGTATTAAATGGATCTAAATGTTCAGTCATTTCTTTCGGACGAAAGCAATCACTTTACCATCATAACTATCGCTTGGAAGGAATCCTGTCCCATTGTTCCTTAACTGATTTGCTCTTAACCCACTTATCCTTAACTGACGCAGAATTCTGTCCCATTGTTTCCTATTGAAAATTGACCCGATAGGACTATGAGCTTAGAATTTATGGCAAAAACACTTTTTTTTCATATAAAAGCACATTAAAAAGTCTAGCTCACTTTTTGGGCACTTATTCTCAACCGATTTTCTCGCAACAAGTTGCATTCGACGCAGAATCCTGTCCCATTGTTTCCTATCGAAAATTGACCCGATCCATGGGCTTAGAAGTTATGGCCAAAATACTTTTTGCCTTTCTGGTATACAAATTGTACGTAAAGGCTATATGTTCGCTCCAAAAACGAACTTTTTATAGGAGGTCCGGAGACATATAGTGTTATATACCGATCGAATCAGCTCGACGAATTGAGGTGATGTATGTGTGTATGTATGTGCGCAAAATAATCTCACTCATTTTTCATGCACTTACCCTTAACCGATTTGCTGGAACGCGGAATCTTGCCCTAGTGTTTCGTATTGAAAACTGGTCGAATCGGACTATGGGATTCGGAGTTATGGGCAAAATATTTTGTTTACAAGAAAAAATCTCACTCGTTTTTCGGCACTTACTCTGAGCCGATTTGCTCGCAACAAGATGCAGAATCATGTCCCATTGTTTCTTATTGAAAATTGTCCGGATCGGGCTATGGGCTCAGAAGTTTTGGCCAAAATACTTTTTTATACCAAAAGTGCGTTGAAATGACTCAATCGAAAGAAACGAGAAAGGCACTATCTCCGCTAGGTGGATTAATCTGGGTTTTTTTAATTTTTAGTCATTTTTTAATGTTTGTATGAATTGAGAAATATAGCTAAGAGTTGAAATTTTAGAGTCCTAACAGTGAATTTGCTTGAAAACTTCATTGAACTAGGACCAATCATTCGAATATCTTCCTCTCTATTACACAATAAATCATTAACACTAGATTGGGTAGTTTGTCTGGCCAATTCCAAATCTACATCAACTAATTTTGCAGTCCAAAACTTTAAAAAAAAAAACAGATTAATCCACCTAGCAGTGATGATGCCTTTCTCGTGCATTATAAAATATATTGAAAGAATCACGTTAGAAAGGTCAAAAAAGCTTTTTAGGAGAATAGATCACAATTTTTCTATCATTTTGCATGTTTTTGCATTAGTTAAAATGTATCGCCACCATTTTCGGAAAAAAAAATTTTCGGTTTTGAATTTTTTTTTCCAAGGGGGGACCCTTGTGAAAAAACAATGATTTTTCAATAATTCCGAAATGCAATGTCCGATCGAGCCAATTTTCAATAGCAAACAATGGGACCGCATTCCCCGTTGAATGCAACTTGTTGCGAGTAAATCGGATTATGCTAAGTTCCAAAAAGTGTGTCTACAAAATTTGTACACATACACACATACACACACACACATACATACACACATACAGACATCACCTCAATTCGTCGAGCTGAGTCGATCGGTATATGGAAATCGGCCCTCCAGGCCTCTTATCAAAATTTTGTTTTTGAAGCAATATTATAGCCTTTACGTACACTTAGTGTACGAGAAAGGCAAAAACGTTTATTAACCCTTGCATCTGTCCATTTTCAAATGCATTATTACCCTTTGAACTATCTTAAGCTTGTTATCTGCTTGTCGTTGTCACTTGAATAAAATGCAATTTCTGTTATAATTGCCAACTTTAACAGAAGAACGTTTGAATGTAATATCATTTATCATTATACGATATATCAGCACCGATGAAATATAAGTTTCGGAGATAACCCGTCTTTTTGTATTTTTTCTAGTTTCTACTTTTGCCCACCTTGACCTACTGTGCAACGATTTATACTAGTTTTTGCTATAACATCCCGACTAGAAGGTCATATCAAAATTATATCATACTATGTTATTATGTTATACTAAATTTTTATAACAAAATATGTTAGAAACATGGTGCAGGATGTTGTTAAAATATCTAAATTTCTATCAAAAACTGCACTACTGGAAACAAAAAACTATCAAATTATGTTACAATTTTATCATAAAAATAACATATTCTGTTAGAAATTTATAACACAATCAGATACAAAATATATTGTTTCTGTGCAGTTGGAATTTTAACATGTCGTGATAGATCTACAGATTGTGATCAACAATCAAATTGTGATTCCTATGCGAACTTTACATGGGCAGTTCGGAATGCACATTTTCGCCTACTATGCAGGACAACGTCTGCCGGGTCGACTAGTAAGTTATAAATATCACAATATGTTAAAATTGTGTTCAATTTTTGTTATGCTCTTCTAGTCGAGATACACCTGATTCTTTTTGTAAAAAAAAATCCGTGTAAAAACAGAATCGGGTGAATCTCAAAAATTAGTATAGTTGAAAGATTCTTTCCCAAGATGATTCAATTTAAGGTTGTATTTCGAAAAACAAATCATTTGTTTTTTCTATGTGAAGTATTTTTGCCACAACCTCCTACCATCAAAATGGCCAATCACTAAATATCGATGATTGATCCTTAAAATTTTATTCTCGGTTGTATATAATCAAAAACAATCTAAAACGAATGAAAATTAAAAAAAACGCTCTATTTTATCTAATGACCGCTGTATCTCAGAAACGGTAGCACTTATAAAAAAAACTGTGCACCTTTTCCATTGAAAATTTCGCGTACTTTCATAAAATCGAATCGATAAACATTAAAAAAATATTTCGACCATTTTTGAAAAGCAAACTTATTTAGAAAAACCCAGATTAATCCACCTAGCGGTGATGGTGCCTTTCTCGACCTTCGTAAAATGTGTGTGCTTGAAAATAGATGAGCTAGTAGCTAGGAGTAAAAAAGACAAATTTCTTTGTCCGTTCTATGAAAATCAGATTATTTATGACAACGATATTGTAGATACAGTTGAAAACCGAAAATCATATTTTGTCCCATTCCCGGATGTCGCAACTGCATCGCGAGTGGTGCCCGACTATGGCACAGTTGCGCACTACTCGCGATGCAGTTGCAACATCCGGAAATGCGATTGTCGCGAGACCTCGGTTCGGTTTTCAGCTTGATCTACAATATGCTAATAAGAATTTCGACATTTTTGTTTCCTTTTCCAATCTTTTTGACGTACATACCCCTGTTTTATTTTACCCAGTCATATATTTTAAGGATATCACTTTTGGATGTTAGTTGAACTGAAGCTCCGACTACACAAAAAGAAAACGAAAACGTCATTCCCATCAAGCGAGCGAAGGGCAATATTTGTTATGATATAAATCTCATGACCGTCTTTCTGCCAAACTCCCGTATGAAGAGGGAGGGAAGTGTATCAGTGTGGAAGCATCCGATAGTTCGTTTTCGGAAAGAAATTATAGCCTTTCGGTACAACTTTGTTGCACAAGAAAGGCAAAAAGTATTTTGGCCATAATTTCTAAGGTAATAGTCCAATCTGGCCAACTTTCAATAGAAAATAATAGAACAGGATTCCGCGTCTAATATGCAATTTGTTGTGAGTAAATCGGTTGAGGGTAAGTCCATTAAAAGTCAGCTAGACTTTTTTACTCGCTTTTTTATAACACATAGTATATTTTGGCCATAATTTCTGTGCCCATGGTCCGATCTTCCAAATTTTCAATTGAAAACAATACGACAGGATTCCGCGTCGAATGAAACTTGTTGGAATTAAATCGGTTGAGGATAAGTTCCAAAAAAGTGAGCTAAACTTTTCGCACTTTTGGTGCGCACACACACACACACACAGACATCATCTCAGTTTGTCGAGCTGAGTCGATTGGTATATAACACTATGGGTCTCCAGGCCTTCTGTAAAAGTTTGGTTTTGGAGCGAACATACAGCCTTTTCGTATAAAAAGGCAAAAATGGTGTTACGGCCATAACTTCCGATCCCATAGTCCGATCTAGCCAATTTTCAATAGGAAACAATGGGACAGGATTCTGCGTCGAATGCAACTTGTTGCGCGTGAATCGATTGAGGTTAGGTGTCCGAAAAATAGGTGACATTTTTTGTGATTTTTATATAAAAAAAGGTATTTTGGTCATAACTTTCGATCCCATAGTCCGACCTGGCCAATTTTCAATAGGAAACAATGGGAAAGAATTCTGCGTTGAATGCAATTTGTTGCGAGCAAATCGGTTGAAGATAAGTGCCCGAAAAATGAGTGACATTTTTTACGCGATTTTTACGTATAAATTTGTATTTTGGCCATAACTTCCGATCCCATAGTCCGACCTGGCCAATTTTCAATAGGAAACAATGAGAAAGGATTCCGCGTCGAATGCAATTTGTTGCGAGCCAATCGGTTGAGGATAAATGCCCGAAAAATGAGTGACATTTTTTACGCGATTTTTACGTATAAATTTGTATTTTGGCCATAACTTCCGATCCCATAGTCCGACCTGGCCAATTTTCAATAGGAAACAATGGGAAAGAATTCTGCGTTGAATGCAATTTGTTGCGAGCAAATCGGTTGAGGATAAGTGCCCGAAAAATGAGTGACATTTTTTACGCGATTTTTACGTATAAATTTGTATTTTGGCCATAACTTCCGATCCCATAGTCCGACCTGGCCAATTTTCAATAGGAAACAATGGGAAAGAATTCTGCGTTGAATGCAATTTGTTGCGAGCAAATCGGTTGAAGATAAGTGCCCGAAAAATGAGTGACATTTTTTACGCGATTTTTACGTATAAATTTGTATTTTGGCCATAACTTCCGATCCCATAGTCCGACCTGGCCAATTTTCAATAGGAAACAATGAGAAAGGATTCTGCGTCGAATGCAATTTGTTGCGAGCAAATCGGTTGAGGATAAGTGCCCGAAAAATGAGTGACATTTTTTGCGTTGTTTTGTGCGCACACACACACACACACATACACACACACACACACACACACACACAGACATCACCTCAATTCGTCGAACTGAGTCGATTGGTATATAACACTATGGGTCTCCGGGCCTTCTATAAAAAGTTTGTTTTTGGAGCGATCATATAGCCTTTACCGTATACTTAGTATACGAGAAAGGCAAACATATTTTTTTGGCCATCATTTCTACATTATGAGCCATAGTACATAAAAAGTACATATATTATTATATTATCTGCTACAACATATCAAAAAATAAAAAATATTGAAATATTCGTTTTTGAGAAAATCAATTTTAAAGTTTTATTTTCAATGATTGAACAATTTTTTTTTCACAGTGTATATTTTTATCACGTTGCCTCCAGCCCGGTGGCATCCCTATCTCTCACAATAGGTTTGTTTTGCAGCCAACATTGCGCGACCGTATCCCACTGACAGTTCTGTATCCTAATGTGAATCAAATGTGATGTTTGTAAACAAAACATATACTATCATGAATTTTGCACTGAGATGTTGGCTGCAAAAACATGGCGTCGTGCCACCCACCTGGTTGCCTCAATGATTACCTAATGCTACGTTTAGACAAGGCAAGTGAATTGAGCAAGTCGCTTGAATCGACCGCGAACTGAACGTGTAAACATCTTAATTCAATTCAATTGAACGAAAAGAAAGTTGAACATGTTCAACTTTTGGCAAGTCAATTGAATTCAATTGAGTTGTTCAACTCACTTTGTAACCGTTCGGGGAATGTTCACGAGGATTCGCTAAACGGTGGCTTTAGCGCCACTCTCAAAGAGAGACCACCGGTCGTGTTTGGTTTGCCCGACTTTTTGGAGACCTTTTCGCTCAGGGAAATTCTCGAACGGTTCGCGGAATGATAATAAGCGATTTCGTAACGCATGCACTTACTCCAACTCGTTATCCGTACGAAACATAGGGAACTCAGAGGGAATGTTCGCTCATTCGAGCAATAAAACGGAACGAAACGTAATTTAGTTTAGTGAGTATGTTTTATTGCCAACTGGCGTTAAACGTAATGGGAATTCAACCAACTCAACAAAATTCATTTAAAACTTTTTATATTTTAGAGCATTCATTCGTACTGGACGCGATTAAATCGTACGGAATGGGAAAGAGCAAAACATGGCCATTAGAGTGGGGCGCAGTTGTATGGAAAAACGCAAACTTCGTCCGATCAAGTGAGATCAAGGTTTTTCTGAATCGTTTTGGGACCCCAATCAACTGTGCAAAATATGGGCTCGATTGGTTGCAACCTCGCATGCCGCATCGCGTTTTAAATTTACATGGAGATTAGTATGGGAAAACGTACTTTTTTACATTTTTGCTCTTAGCGGCTTCAATTTATCATCAATCACGTGACTCAATACGTTAGCATCTAGTCTGGAAGATGCTGAAAGACTTTGCCGAAGAAGGTACGTAGCTGGAAGGTCTACAAAAAATGTTATTACGTTTCGAAAATTGATTGTGTAAACCATATGCAAGAAATCAATGTTTCTGCCAGCACTACCGGACGACCTATAGATATCGAAAGGCAAAACCCAACTTTCTTCTTGTCGGATTTTTTTCTTTGTGAAATGATTCCGGATAGCTCACATTAGCTCTAAAGCCCTATAAGATCAATTATTTTGAAATAACACTCAGTTAAATTATTGGTCTACGTAGTACGGCAGTGTTGGCAGAATAAACGATTTTTTGCATATGGTTTGAACACTCAATGTTCTAAGCGTTATAACTTTTTTCGTGGACGTTCCACCAACGTGCCTTCTTCAGCAAAGTTTTTCGGCATCCTTTGGGTTATACTTTAACGCAATGTGCCACTTGGTTTACGATGAACTGAAGCCTCTAGTAGTAGAAATGCAAAAATATACGTTCTCCCATACTAATTTCCATACAAACTTCAAACGCGATGCGGAAAGCGAGGAAGCAACCAATCAGTCCCAAATTCTGCACAGTTGTTCAGGACCCAGAATGGCTTCGAAAAACCATTGATTTGAAAAAATTACCATGACGACCCACTCTAATGGCCATGTAACAAAAAGCTCTTCACGTACCTGCGCAGGATTTTTGTTGACTCGATGCCGGCAGGAACGATGAGACTTCTATGTCGTTGACGATGGCGACGATAGCTACGAAGATGGCGGTCACCGGCGTGTCCGTATTGTGATTTGGCGCGCAGCGATGGAGATGACCCGTGTGCGATATGGCCGATCTAAAGGTGCGGAGTGAGTGGCGGCTGGAACGGAAGCTTCCGATTTCGATCGGAGAGAGTGTTGTGGCACTTGGCCTGGATTCCCCGGGACGATCGGATCCGCCGAATAAAGGCACACGTACCCAAGCGACCCGGCTTCGCGTACCTTTCCGGCTCACCGAGCGGGGAGTGGTGCGTCCTCTATCCTTTGGTTAGGATCGAGGTTCGTGGCGTGCAATTGACGACACGCGGAAAGATGAACCTACACTCTCTAAAACACTGGTCCGAAAATGTAACGTAAAGGACCTTTCCGTCGGCAATTAACAACCGACGTGGAAAATTCGCTACGATTGACTTAGCGACTCACTCACCTCACTCACCTCCGTTTGGTTACCTACTTGAGGCGGGCCTTCGCTTGGCACACGGGTCGGATGGTCCTCGGACGGTCAACGGACGAAGTCGTGGTGGAATACCACGAACGGAATCTCGATGAGATGATGAATGCCGCCGATTAGAAACAAACGTAAAACGTTACAACTTGCCCTGTCAAAACGTAGCATAAAACATTGTCAAAGGCACCAAAACAATCGGACAAGCCGTTTTCAAGTTATATTGTTTGAGAGTGTTCAGATTGTTTTTGCTTAGGTCATTGTCAAAAACTAGACTAGAGACAAAATGGCAAACCAATAATGCAAATTATGTTTTGCCTTTCTCGTACAACAAAGTTGTACCGAAAAGGCTATCATTTCACTCCGAAAACGACCTTTTTATCGAGGACTCGTAGACCCTAGTGTTATATACCAATCGACTCAGCTCGACGAACTGAGCAAATGTCTGTCTGTCCGTGTGTGTGTCCGTGTGTGTGTGTGTGCGTATGTGTGTGCACACTAAAACATTAGCCAACTTTTCTAGTACTAAACCTTAATCGATTTTACCGCAGCAAGTTGCATTCGATGGAGAATGTTTTCTTTTTGTTCACTATTGAATTTCAAAACGGTTGAACTTTGCAAAAAATAGTAAATATTCAAATAGTTATCACATATGATTATTTCGCTATGAAATGCTCTCGGATGACAAAGTTATGTTCTCCCAAGACACAATTCGAAACTGACAGCATTCAGTTTTATAACAAGTTCAGTCTCAGCATCATGATGTCACATGAAAAGGCCTTTTCCATCGTACACCGGAAGAAAATGTAGCTACACAGAAAAATATAAACCCATAATGAGATAAAAAAATACCCATTTTAAGGTTTTACGCACGGTAAAATTGGAATACTAATTTTCGGAGTACTTTCAATTTTCGGAGTACTAATCAATTTAAATAAAAATGGAGTCTGTTCAAATATTACGTAACGCAATAGGGGGTGGGGGGTTGTTCGATTTTTGTTACGCTTTATTACGCAAAATATAGCAGTGGGGGTCCTTCGAAATATTGTTACGCGGAAGAAGTTATTTGCACAGAGAAAAAAAATTATTCCAAAAATATTCATTATCTTTAAAAAAGCATGGATCATACAATAGATAATAATTTATTGCATCGTCGACGGAACCTACGACGATTCTACACAAATTAGGATCTTTTTCATAAAATAGCATTTGTTACGCGTTACGCATAGGGGTGGGGGTGGTTCTGAAAATTGTAACGGATTGTTACGAGGGGGTGGGGTGTTCTCAAAAACAACATTTTCCACGTTACGTAATATATGAACCTAAAAAATGCGATCCTTTATATTTATTATTACCGAGGATTTTTCACTTTTTCGAAATTGTATACAGTATCCCCCCGCTGATCCTTAACTAACTTGATACAAGATATTTTAGTTACTAAATAAAGATTGTCGCTGTTGTCGCTGTCCGGAACATCTTTTGCTGGCGAGGATAGGGGATCTAAATGTCAATGAAGAAAAAATACATACGATTTGACAGTTTAGTACCACACATGTTTCGGACAGCAGAACAAAGGGAACCGAAGCAACAATCTTTATCTAGTAACTAAAATATCTTTTAACTTGATCCTTCGAGTTTGACATTTCACTTCAGCGCCTTCTGGTGACAATGTCATACGAATCATTGTTTCGTCAGGAACTAATAACCGGGACCCGACACTCGGATTTTTTCCGTGTTTCGTTTGAAGTCTCCATTGGTGTGTAGAGTTCTAGGTATACAAATGAAAAGACGCTAATTCAGACCTAGGATAGGATGTGCCAATTAGTCATTGAAAATCGTACCGGTTGCTGATTGGGTGAAAATGACAATCGATTACTTCGATCGGCGGTATCGCATTTTCAAAAGGGCAGCTTATTATTACCTTGGCCGTGTTGTTGGGTAAATAAATTGAAATTTATGAAAAAATTCAAGAGATTGCTTTTTGATTCTTTTGGTAGAATTTATTTATGCTAGACTGCAAATAATGTATGCATGATTGTCTAGTGTTATGCTAATTTAAAACACTTGATTTGAAGCATTATTTATCAACTTTTTACCCATTTCACTATAAAACTCATCTAATTCCATGTTAAAACTTTTTTCTGATAGTACGTAGCGTCTTTCACTAAGAATAATGGAAGAAATGAACGAGAAAACATGATTTTTTCACATATATTGTTCGGCGGATTTTGCATAAAAATTATTTGGAAGCACTGGCCACCACCTCGTCGAAGCAATCGACTGAGGAAACAACAAGGCAGTCGCAATTCAATTGGGTCCTAAAGCCCTACCTCGTTTATGGTTGCAAACGATAGTGCATCGGTCAAGAATACTTGTACCGTTGTTATAAAAATTCTGGTAAAATTCTAAATCAATAAAAATAATATTTTCGTGTTTAGGACATTTTAAGGCAAATTTTGTGCTGTGCAACATTTCAGAACGAATGAACCATCAGCCCAAAACGTCAGCCCCATATATTAACTGTCAAAGGTTGAGTCAAGTGCCCTGTGGTGTTTTGCTAATGCGTTTGAATCCGTACGTCAAACAAGACCGAAAATGTCGAGGAAGCATTGTTCATCTATTTTTCAATTTCAAATTAAACAATGTTCTTTTCGATTTTTGAGTCTAGAGAAAAACTGACACGTTTAGAATGATTACCTTCATCGTTTCCTTAAAGAAAATCGAATATCGATTCTTCATTTTAGGACCCAATTCTTGCTTAACTTTTCAAAAGGACCTAAGTAACAATTTTTTCATGAATTAATTTGAGTACTGCAATCAAAAGCTTTCATGTTTTTCTGTTGATTGCGCTATTCAAATTAATTCATGAAAAAAATGTTACTTAGGTCCTTTTGAAAAGTTAAGCGAGAATTGTCACATCCTATCCTACACTGAAAACCAAAACTACCCAAAAGTGGGTTGTTTGCACTCAAAACCGTGGTTTGACCCAATAACCCAAATTTGAGTAAAATGACTTTTCTGGCACTAGGTAGTTTGCCTTTAATCCCATGTAAACAATTTACCCAAAGCTGAGTTTAATTTATCCAAAGCGGACCTTGATCAACCCAAAATAGAGAATATTGAATTTACTCAAATTTGGGTTATTGGGTTGAGCAACCTCGGTGAGGTGTTTGCATCTTGCTCTAGTTTTGATAGCAATCATGGGAAAGAAAGGGAAAACTACCCAAATTTGGGTAAATTTTTTCTGCGATATTCTCAATAGTGCGTATATTGAACTCAAAGTTTGGGTTGATTTATCTGTCCGTGTAGATTCAGACGCTGTCAGTTATTAACATTTACGCATAAATTGCTTGCCGTGCATAACTGGCAGCATTGATGTTTTCTTTTTTTGTTGAGCTGTCATCGGATCAGTCAACATCGTCAATCCTCCTGTTCCGTGGGTTCCGTCGGTTCCATAGCACTACCGGCTGCTTCTCTTTTCATCAACAAGGGCATCTTTTTACTCCAGGCTCGACTCCAAGTGGACAATACGATAGCAACTTTGATCTGATTTGAGGTATGAAATTCATCCATTATTTTCATGTCTATTGTAGAAACCTAATAGTATTTTTTCTGACCTAATTACAAATATTTTTTCCAGAAATAACCTGCTGAATCGGCACCTAAAGCCGATAAAGCAACTGATAATGGATCACAATTTGACACCTATATAAGCAGCCACACCAAACACCATCAAGGCACCACGAGTGTACGTCGAACCGCTGGGTGGTAGCGGCAACAGCACCAACAGTTCTCCACAGCATCCTTCGGCTACGACGACGATTTCGTCGAATGGTAATGTGAGTCACTGCCGTACACGTAAATGCCGTACGCATCTAACGACGGGGGCGCCGGCGCCAGGTGCTTGGACTCCACTAACTATCGAGTGGCAAACTAGTCGGAACAATCCGTTCTCCGACCCGATTGAGTACGTACTACAAATGGCGAAGGCGAAGGATCAAGAGTTTAGCGAGGTTTATCGCGGTCCTGGGACAAGACACACCATCCAAAATCTGATCTACGGCTTGCCTTACCTATTCAAAGTGTGCCCTGTGCGAATCCGGTCCAATGGCAAAGAAAATTCACGGCGTATTTTCCCCGCTTTTTCACCATCAATTGACCTCGCACAGGATCCCGTTCGAGTCTCATCCGCGTCACTCGGCCCATGACGAGGTGGATGGTGAATCCGGCACGAAGTACTACGCCGGCAACGAAGTGAACCGGCGAGGTGAGTTGATCCGCAACAGTTCCGATTACCACCATCATTCCGGATCGACATTGTGGGCTAGTCCGAATGCCGGCGCTACCGCGCAGTCACTGCTCCATCTGCCCAAGGGAGGCAACTTGGTGCAGACGATATCGGATCTGCTGGAGGCCGATTCCAGTAAAGCCATGGTCGGCGTTCTGGTGTTTATCGTTTTATCAATTATTGTTGCAGCTTTTCTCAAGTGGAATTCCAGAATCAGAGCGCGTAATATTGTATCCAGAATTTGCTCTGTTTTTATGAAACCTCAAGGAATAATTATAAGAATAAAACATACATATGCTAAGAAAATTATTTTGAGCTTTTTAGTGGAATGTCTTCACTTGTCATAAGACGAGTTAGTACAATCCCATTGAATTCCACCACTTAATTGTATCTTGACAGATACGTATTTCGACCTCAAATGTAAGGCCGTCTTCAGTGTCTCGTACTTGACTCGACTTGCCAAGTACGAGACACTGAAGACGGCCTTACATTTGAGGTCGAAATACGTATCTGTCAAGATACAATTAAGTGGTGGAATTCAATGGGATTGTACTAACTCGTCTTATGACAAGGGAAAAAGGGGATACATATGCTATACAAACGTAAGTATTAATTATTACACAACGAAAGAAATTGCAAAAAGAATCGAAAGCAAAAATTAAACGCAAGGTGTACTGTTGTACAAATTCTCTTAATATGGTTTGATTTTAATTTCCCTCCTCCTTAGCCGTGCGGTAAGACTCGCGGCTACAAAGCAAGACCATGCTGAGGGTGGCTGGGTTCGATTCCCGGTTCCGGTCCAGGCAATTTTGGATTGGAAATTGTTTCGACTTCCCTGGGCATAAAAGTATCATCGTGTTAGCGTCATGATATACGAATGCTAAAATGGTAACCTGGCTTAGAAACCTCGCAGTTAATATCTGTGGAAGTGCTTAAGGGGTCGTACACTTATTACGTAAGCAATTTTTCTGTGTTTTTCGAACCCCCCCTCCCCCCATGTAAGATTTTTCTCATACAAATGATTTTTTATTTATATGGCAAGTAAGAAAACAACAGACCCCCCTCCCCCCAAAAGTGCTTACGTAATATGTGTACGGCCCCTAATGAACACTAAGCTGCGAGGCGGCTCTGTCCCAGTGTGGGGATGTAATGCCAATAAGAAGAAGAAGAAGAAGAAGATTAACTTCAAAATAAGGCTTATTGTTTGAACCCACGAGAGTGGATTATATGCCAACCTTCTGTTGTAGTGTATGTGGAAAATTTTGTTCGAGAAAATGAACGATTTTTGCCTTTCTCGTACAACAAAGTTGTACCGAAAGGCTATCATTTCACTCTGAAAACGAGCTTTTTACAGGAACATCTGATAGTAAAGTTTCTTATACCATTCGACTCAGTTTGATGAATCGAGGTGATGTCTGTGTGTGTGTATGTATGTGTGTGTGTGTATGTTTGTGTGTCTGTATGGTCACTTTTTCAACCTCAAAAACTCACTCGATTTTCATGTACTTAGACTTAACTGATTTTATCGCAACAAGTTGCATTCCACAGAGCCACTCTTCTAATTACATGCTATTTAATTTCATCAAGATTGATTAATGCGTTCGCAGCTGACAAGGAAAATGGTTTAGACAGTTTTCCATTTTTTCCCATATAATCGGGACAACGAGCATTAAGCAGCTACCATGCTATAATATAAATTCCGTTCGCTCGATGGGTTAGAATCCTCGCTACGGCAATATCGATAACGCTAACGCAACGAGCAAAGCTTTTCAAATCTTGCAAAGTGGAACGTGTTGAACACGAAAACTAATCGACGAACAAAGTACGCGCTTTTAAGTTTAGAGCCGACTTGATGATGTTTATTGCCATTATACTTTATCGGAGCATTCGCACCAACACAGTTGTAAGTTTCATCGCTGGCAACAGAAATTGCACTCGATAACGACACGATTAACTACTGGTTCGTACGTTCGTAGCCATGGTGGTGTTTGCGTTTGTTTTGTGTCATACATTGGAAGGGGAAAAAGAGGGGTTTCATTGATGCTTCAACATGCTGTTTGGTTTGGGTGGTGTGGAGTTATGGTGAAGTTTGGGTGATTTCAAGGGCAAATTTGAATATAGTTTTCGGTTTATACATCTCCTTATTTCCATATTATATTATGTATGCGGTTTTGTTAGATTTATATTTAGGAATCGTTCAAAAATGGCATCGGGGCCTTGGCGAAGGGAGGTGGGGGTGTCATTGGTTGAATAATCTTAAATGTATTTGACGTCATATTCTAGTCGGCTTTGAGAATTATTGGCTTAATTTTCAAAATGTTCGTGTACATTTCACTCCGAAATCGAACCTTTTATAGAAGTCTTGGAGACCCATGATGTTAAATACCAACCCGACCAGTTAGTCATAACAATTATATCAATATGTGTTAGAAATAACAGTACACGCAAAACAAAAAGTTGTGACATTCTTTGCATTAATCATTTTGTATCAAATCTCGCATGCAAACCACTCACAGAATGTTATACTTGTTACGTCAACTCATTGCATTAAATCGGTTTATTT
Source organism: Armigeres subalbatus (assembly GCF_024139115.2). NCBI lineage: Eukaryota > Metazoa > Arthropoda > Insecta > Diptera > Culicidae > Armigeres > Armigeres subalbatus. Next base: position 225,034,099 of record NC_085140.1, read on the forward strand.
GGTTTCGACCAACACATTTAAACGACTCTCTTTAGCTCCTCCAGCAACAAATATATGCATCGTGTACATTAGCATAGCTTCGACTCACACAATCTTCCCGACACCGTTCAACTTGATGGTGGACAAGGACGCAGACCCAATTCCATTTTCATCGCCCTTTGCTATCTCTATTACCCTTCTACTTCATTCACATAGTATAGAACGAGGAATATAATAGTCTTCTATCACTACTTCTCTCAGCTAGTGTATAGCCCAGATGGCAAGCGCGTCAGCCGGATAGCGCTAGGCTTGGTGGACGGCATAGGTTCAATTCTCGATATCTGTCAAATTTTTTTGTAAGCAAATAAGGTTGGCGAAGTATGTGTAAAGAATTCGTTCCTCGACGGAAGTTTAAAAATAGATTCTATGTAGACACAAACACAAACCTAGTTCCTTTTTCTCGTGACCAGATACCTAATGCAATGGCTTGCTATATCGACTTAATGCAATCTGTGCATGGGCCTCAGCCTCATGCAATCTGTGCATGGAATTCATGCACGATTGTCATAAAATCATGCATTCTCTGGTTGGGTGTATGTACTTGAAATACTTTCTCTGTCAAAAATGGATAAAAGAAAATTTCACGATCGTCATAACTTGATTATAACATAATGTATTATGCTTATTTTACAGAAAAACAAAATTGCCAACATTTTTGGTAGATAGGAATTGGAAAAAAACGAAGTTACCACCTTCAGTATATCTTGATTTAATCGAGAAAGGCATCGTCACCGCTAGGTGGATTAATTTGGGTTTTTTTTTATCACAAAGAATGTATATGAGAAATTTCAGGGAAATCAAAAAATTGAAATCTCGAAAAAAAAAATCATGATTTGACAGAGAATTGCTCGAATAGTAATGAACAACACATATTCTGAATGAATTAACATAATATGGTACACATTATGTTCATATATTTTTGTTAACTTCTTTTCCAGGGCGCAGTCATCATTGAAATTTTACCGAATAGTGTTGCGTTCAACGACAAGCGTCTGCAAGTGTTTGATCAAATCGTAGAGATCAATGGAACGAAAGTGCTACATGACTCAAATGAAAAACAAGTACAGAAGGCTGTGAAGCAACTGCAACCAAGAGTAAGTACCTCAGATTTTAAAAATTTGGGATAAGTAAAAAATGAAAGTTTGATAGATATCATTATTAACAATTATTTAGAATCATAGTGAGTTTCCCTGTCGAATGTAGCTTATTACAAGCAAACAGTAAAAATATGGAAAAAAAATATCCATCTTTGTCGCTGAGCTTTTCAAAAAAAAAGTCGCCAAAATCAACTATTCAGTCCACTAGAAGATTCTAAAGAACACTGTATCACCTTGGGCAAATTCATTTATTTATTTATTCAGCCCACAAAGCAGGAGTAGCATATAGTCATTTCCATTCAGCTCGGTCCATGGCTGTACATCGCCATCTTGTGCTTGTCGGATTGAAAACTATTTTCGTCAGGTTATTGTCCGACATTCTGGATTCGTGTCTGGCCAACTGTTGTCTTCCGATTTTCGCGGTGTAAACAATGGATGGTTCTTCCAACAGCTGATGCAACTCGTGAGTCATTCGCCTCCTCCATGTACCGTCTTCCGTCTACATCCCGCCATAGATGATACACAACGCTTTTCTTTCACAAACTCCAAGTGTGCGTTAGTCCTCCACGATCATTGTCCAGGTCTAGTGCCCGTAGAGAACTGCTGGTTGAATGATTGAGCACTTTTACCTGATCTCCTCCAATAGCTTTGAGTGAGGGCAGTCAACTGGACATCAAATTTTGTGATCTGGTGGAAGAGGAAACGTGCAGTCATGCATGCAATAGTACTGGCGAAATGTGCCCCAAATTGCATTCTACAGGTTTCGAAGTGACACTATAGTTCCTTCCATCATTAACAATACTTCAAAGTATGTACAATGAAACACATTTATTCTCTCAACAATCAAACACTAGACTAGACTAGACAAACTATACACTGGATAGACTTATTTCTTATAATCTACACTTATAAGTATACACATTAAAAAACACTCGACCGTCTAATTGCGGTCTAATTGCGACTGCCGACGCTCTTTTGGAAAGGTACCGGAGAGATCATCTTCCAACGATGGTCGTTTCCCCAGCTACGCATGATTGTATATGATGTCACATAAGATGCTAAAGTCAAGGCTATATTGGTACTTCACCATACAACATGTACGTATATCGCCTCTACTTTAGCATCTTATGTTGCATCATATACGATTTTGTGTTGACTAGGTCGGTAGTTCGTCAGCTTGGACCAACTCCGACAAACTACTCTCTGATCTCCGTATCACACAAGCCTACAACGGACAATGCGATAGCGAGACAACGGTTATCCACTACCTGTATTCCTTGCCCTATACAAGGCATACGGTGGTGATTTGTACAGTGACTATAATAACAGTGTCGTCAAGTGTCAGAATTGGAACAGAATCGTCTGTCAGTTCCATACAAATGCGCGTTCCAAACGAGCAGGAGACCTGTCAAACGTCGCACATGACGTTACTCTTCTTATAGGACTCTAGTGATTTGATGAAAGCGAAAGTGTTTCGATAGCTGCCTTCCTTCCAGGTGTGCTGTTCTTGTATTTGCGGGTGCGAACAAGCGTTTTGTAGACAGTTTGGTACGGCGGCGAACTTTATTCGATCGGATCGTTTTGCGGTTCTCCTTCCATGATTGACCCCTCTATGCCTCTGGCTTCGACAATTAAATTTATCAAAGATACGAGAGCATTATCAATATCACTTTTGGTATCGAGAGGAATATCAACATCAAAATTCCTATCGATATACGTTTTTATGTAAATCCCAATCAGCTCTATGATAATTAAAAGTAGAGTTAATTGGATTGTTAATGGCTTCTTGTGAGATTTCAAACGTCACAGGAAGGTGATCAGACAGCAGCTGACTTGAATCCGTTAAAACAAAATCAATTTGGCAATAAAGTCACGAATTATGAAAAATTTGGATTTGTTGCGAGTTAGAATTTGAAGATCAGCTATCAACAAATTCCTTTGCTGCCCATTGCACTGGAAAGGCAAGTATGCAGCAATAAAAGAGAATTGTCCAAAATTTGTTTTAACAGAAACTCCCAAGGTTCCAAACATTTTGGTTTCAAACGAAGAATATAATTTATGTTTGAATTCTCGCTTAACTTTTCAAAAGGACCTAAGTAACATTTTTTCATGAATTAATTTGAATACTGCAATCAATAGCTTTCATGTTGTTCTGTTGATTGCGCTATTCAAATTAACTCATGAAAAAAATGTTACTTAGGTCCTTTTGAAAAGTTAAGCGAGAATTGTCTATTAATGACAATGGCGACCCCACCACAGGCCCGACAAGACGATCATTTCTGTGCATAAATAATTTGGATATCTTTTGATGAAAAGACCAGGTTTTCAATATGTTTCAGTTATAATGGCAATGTGCACATTATGAACTAACAGGAAGTTGAGTAATTAATCTTCCATAGCCTTTAAAGATCAGGCATTCCAATTTAGATTTTTCAAAGAATTATTTGGATCCATTAAATCGAAGTCCAATATTTTATTTTGAGCGAATTTAATACCAACCTGAACAGCTTCAGTTTTGGTACATATTTGCTTTGAACATTGCATTAATCATGTGATGCAATTGTTCATTTAGGTTGCTTAGGCCCATCTTTGGCGGTATGCAAGAATGTGATGTGTGGAGGCAAATGATGAACTACGAGCTTGCCCAGCTCTACGGCGAACCCGTACGATGTGGACATGGCATTTTGCAAGAACGCCGGACGGCAACCCTGTAAAGAAGGTATTCGCTTCTAAACCGGCGTGTACGGAAGGCACTTGTTGTTTATTTTACGATGTTTGCCTTATGTGACTCATTGTCAACTTGGAGGGTCGCAGCAAGAGTATGCAAGAAACTTAATATTGTTGCTTGTTTCAGAAATGAATTTTTGTTGAATTCGTTTACGATCGGCTATAGGATCTGGTCTGGTATTGATTTTGTTTATTTGTTACTAAAACCAGAAAAATATCAATCTTTTTAGTGTTCTTGAAGAGCTTGATTTGTTTTCGTATTACCTCCTTGGCCATTCGCTTTGACGAGGTTGCGCTGCTGCCACCTCGCGGAGACAGACGTGTGCGTGAAATCACGGTATTTAAACATGGTGAAGTATAGGAAGTATATTTTAAAATGCTTCTGAAATGATATTAACAGTGATATATTGAAAACTTTTAAATACAAAGGGTTAGAATTTTTTAAAACTACATGTTAGCCGTACAAATCTACACATGTTTTTTAATCGAAATAACTAGACTTTTGTGTTGCCAATCCAAAAGTAAATTAAATTTCTAACCCGAAAAAAAAACAATATATTTTTACTATGTCTGAAACTTGATTATGCATATGTACAACATGTGATAGATTTAGTTCGGAAAAGGTATTGGAGGGTAACCGCCCCTTCGGTGGGGTTTGATCCCACGACCCCAGTTCGCATGACAGGTGCTTTCCCTACTAAGCTACGAAGGACCTCCGTCGTCCACCGCAGCTTAGCGGGTACTGATGAAACCAAATTCCCAGCACCAGGTACCAACCGATCTCTCGCAATACATTTTCAGAACTAACCAAACTGGCACAACCTCACACAACCCTACTTCATTGAGCGCCGTTGCTGATGAAGCAAGTGTGTAGGAGCCGGACAATACTAAATACTCATCCTACTTGGTTGATATTGTGTACAAAAATACATTTGAGAGAGTTAGTTCTGAAAATGTATTGCGAGAGATCGGCTGGTACCTGGTGCTGGGAATTTGGTTTCATCAGTACCCGCTAAGCTGCGGTGGACGACGGAGGTCCTTCGTAGCTTAGTAGGGAAAGCACCTGTCATGCGAACTGGGGTCGTGGGATCAAACCCCACCGAAGGGGCGGTTACCCTCCAATACCTTTTCCGAACTAAATCTATCACATGTTGTACATATGCATAATCAAGTTTCAGACATAGTAATTAATTTCCACTCCGAGTGGCTTAATACCCGGCATATAGGCAATTAACTTTGAATGTACTGAATATATTGACGTAGGACTTACGTCTCTCTTTACTATACCAGGTGTCATTTCAATTTTTTTAAATCGACCGCGTTACGCTGTGTTGAAAGATTTCAAACGTTCATAGCTTTTGCCCTATTGAACAGTTTTCTGCAGTTAACCACTCAATCAACAGCTTTCAAGTATGCCTTTCATATTCATGCTTGATAATATCCGAAAACTTGTTTCAATAGGCCCAAAACTGTTTTCAAAGCAAAATATTGAATTCACGAGAACCTATAAATATGAGTACCGCATCATTCTTGCATCATTCCATTGCCACGCTCTGATTGGTGCAGACGTCAGCGAATGAGCTCTCGCTAGGTCAGGAAGGCATAAAAAAGCGCAGCACGATTTTTTCCTCTCAATCTGACCCTGAGATCTGACAAGAACAGGCAAAGCAACCACAGCATCGTCAGAACTTTTGAAGTGTTGCTCCATCGTCTCAGCCACGCAATCGCAAACTTAAGCTTTCTCAAGAGCAAGGCAGAATCGTCAGCATCATCGGCATTTTCGGTCCGGCATTGTCGAGGCCGCACAAAGGAGAAGCCAACAATAAGCGCGGCTCGGCGGTGTGACCATAGACAGTCAATGACAACACTGATCAAGTCAAGGCAAAATTTTCAAAACGACTTATCTGCTTTTGTAAACAAAGATTCAAACATCGATTTGACGAAACTGATAGCTCTCCCACGCAAACCAACACCATCAAAGTTTCAAACGACAATTTGACGAATCTGATAGCTCTCCCACGCAAACCAACACCATCAATAGGTAGCGGAAACCTTCACCTACCAATTGGTGTTGGTTTGCGTGGAAGAGCTATCAGTTTCGTCAAATCGTCAAATCGATGTTTTACAAAAGCAGATAAGTCGTTTGTCTTGATTTATTCGCGTTCTTGGCGAGGAATTGTGACAAATTTTAGAAAACATATTTTAAGCGCTTTTTAGTGGAGTCGAGTCAAGTACGAGACACTGAAGACGACCCCACAGTTGTGGTCGAAATGCGTTTCTGCAAAGATAACAAAACGTAGTGGAATTAAATGGAGAGTACTAAACTCGTCTTAGACGGTTGACAAAATTAAGTTTTCCTCACTTACTACAAACGAAAATGTGTTTCTTATTTGAAGATTTCTCCATTAGATTTCCGAAAATTAAGACTATTGAGTCTAAAAATTAATAAAAAACGAACTGTGGATAATGTCTGTGACATAACCGCGAAGTGGACGAAGGACTTCACTTGACATCATAATCTAATTTGGGAACAAAAATCCGCGATAACAGCCCAAACATTATTATTACAATTTTCGTGAACAATTTAAAAAAAAACTATCAATCGATTTTTTATCAAATGTTGGATTTTGACGTAGGACTTACGTCTTTCTTTACTATACTAGGTGTCATTTAGATTTTTGGGAATCGAGAGCGTTACGCTGGAAGAGAAAATTTCGAACGTTACTAGCGCCTTTATCTTTCGATGGATTTTTAAGATTTATATATCAATCTACTCGGACACTCTCCACCATTTTGCCTATTTTATTGAAACTTAAGATTATTTACGATAAGCTATTGAAAATTTCCATTCTTGTCAAAGCCAGTAAAAATTTCATATGTAACCAATCTTGTGCGTTCCTATCACGGACATCAGAATGCGGTATGTATGAGAAGATTTTGCCAAGGAATGGTATGCAACGCCGATTATTTATTCAAAATAGTTGATGTGAGAAATTTGGACATATTACGTATCTTAAAGGCATGGTCAAGTCAAGTCCTACGTCCACTTAGCGGTTATGTCACAGACATTACCCACTGTTCGTTTTTTTTGGCTAAAATGTTGGTGAGCATAGTAAGCAGCTACTTGAAGTGGTTTTTCGATATCAGGATGTCTGGAGTGTGTGAAAGTTGTGCTCTCGAGCTTAAGGATAAGGTTGTAGTTAAATGCAACGCTTTTTGCTCATCTGTTTTCTGCCAGAACTGCTCTAAAATGCCTGATGGAATCCTTGCTTCTATCAATGGAATTCAAAATTTATTCTGGGCTTGTAACGCATGCACAGATTTATTGAAAAAGACTCGTTTTCGCAATGCCATGATATCATCAAACGCTTCAAATGAGATGGTGATCGATGCTCTTAAAACCGAAATTCGGGATTATGTTTTAGACGAAATTAAGGTTGAAATTCGTTAAAATTTCAAAACCTTGTCCGAGAACATCCCGCAAACACCTATTAGATCGCGTCCACCAATATTTGGCGGTTCTAATAGAAACAAAAGGCAACGTGAAGCTGAGAATGGGGATGAGGGTATTTCGCAACGCCCTACGAAGCTTCTCTGTGGTACTGGAGCTTCTAATCCACAATCCAATATTATTGCTGCTAAACAAGGAGACGACACCAAATTTTGGCTGTACCTATCAAATATCCATCCGGATGTAACCGAGGAAACAGTATCGAGCATGGTGAATTCTAACCTGGAAACCCAAGATGCCTCTGTAGTCAAACTCGTTCCTCGTGGTAAGGACGTACGTACCCTCTCCTTCGTATCGTACAAAATTGGAATACCATCGGACTTGAAATCCAAAGCCATGTGCTTGGATACATGGCCAGCTGGTATAAGATTTCGAGAGTTCGAGGATACTAGCAGAAGACGTGATTTTTTAATGCCGGTTCTGCTGAAATCTCAACAGCTACCCACAGACGAAACACCGAAGACAGGCCAGTAGACTGTGTTACTAATACAATCTCTCCTTGTCATGCAAAGTCTCACCCTGATTCCCAAAACGCAGTTCCCTTAACAGTTTTTTATCAAAATGTTCGTGGGTTTTGGACTAAAACTCAGGACCTTCGCTTGGCACTTTCATCTTGCGACTATGATGTCGTTGCACTAACCGAAACATGGCTCGGTGATGACATTCTAAACTCTGAACTCTCATCCAATTACGTGATTTATCGTCTCGACCGGAATCCATCCACTTCTCATTTGCTGCGTGGTGGAGGCGTATTGATCGGTGTCAAGAAGCATATCCCGTGTAAGTTAGTTCCACTGGTCAACGCCAACAGTTTGGAACAAGTAGCAGTTTGCCTATCTTTGCCAACACAGTCTGTCTACATTTGTTGTATCTACATAAGACCGAGCTCTGAACCCGCCACTTACTCCGACCATGGTTCTTGCATTCAACAGTTGTGCGATATGGCTGATGTCACAGATACAGTCATCGCTCTAGGAGACTATAACTTACCTAGGCTTTCGTGGGAATTTGATTCGGATATGAATTCCTACATTCCTGTCAACGCTTCGTCCGAGCAGGAAGTAGCTTTGACGCAGACTATTCTTGCCTGCGGATTACAGCAGATACAGGATATTCGGAATGTAAATGACAGATTGCTCGATCTAGCTTTCGTTAGTGACGCGGATAATATCGAACTATATGAATCACCAAACGGAATTTTAAAAATTGACGCTCATCATAAGCCTTTTATAATTAAATTTGACTACATTCGCAATACTAACGACATTGGACAAGACTGCTGCTATTATGATTTTGAATCTTGCAACGAAGCTGCAATTCAAGCCCGCTTAGCGTCGATAAACTGGGAATTGATTTTTTCGGATTGTGATGTGGACGAGGCTGTATACCGGTTTTATGGTATTATTTTTGACACCATCCATGAATATACTCCAATTCGTCGCAAAAGGTCCCGCACACATTTCAATCAAGCATGGTGGACTCCTGAACTTCGCAACCTCCGAAACAGATTGCGAAAAGTTAGGAAACGTTTTCTCAAATCACGGACTGAGGTTAACAAGGAATCGCTTCGAAATATGGAGGAGCACAATTCATCCCAGCTGAACAGAGTTTTCTACGAATACATACAGCGCAACGAATCAAATGCAAAACGGGATCCGTCGTCGTTCTGGTCATATGTGAAAAAGCTTAGACGGAATAACGGTATCCCACAGAATGTCTACTTCAAGGAAACCAACGCCGATAATGCGGAAGGTGCTGCCAACCTATTCGCTGAATTCTTCAAGAACGTGTTTTCGAATGTCCCCCCTGCTCATTCACCTGAAGAACATCGGGATTGGATGAGTAGTTTAGCACATTAAAATATTCATCTGCCGCAATTGAATGTTTCAGTTGATGAAGTCCAGAAAGTTCTTTCATATGTGGATGCTTCGAAAGGCCCCGGCCCTGACCGTTTACCGCCATCGTTCATCAAGCAATTTGCTGCGCCTTTAGCTTCGCCAGTTTCAATCATATTCAACCGTTCCCTCAACAGTGGAGTGTTCCCGTCAGCGTGGAAGGTTGCATCAATTACACCTATACACAAGTCGGGGAATATACATAACGTGGAGAATTATCGTGGAATTTCTATTCTAAACTGTTTACCCAAAGTGCTCGAAAAAATGGTCTATGATGTTATGTACCACGCGATTCGTCCAATGATTACCGAGCATCAACATGGATTCATGCGGAAACGATCTACAACCACTAACCTCATGGTGTAAACGTATGGGACTACCGGACTGGGCTACACAATGGCTGCAGTCGTATTTGATTGATCGCTCTGCCTTCATCAGTATCAACGGAATCAGTTCGCCCAGCTTCGAAATACCATCAGGGGTTCCCCAGGGAAGTCATTTAGGACCGTTAATCTTCATCCTATTTGTCAACGACCTCTCAACTCGTCTGAAATCCTCGAAACTTATGTTTGCCGATGATCTGAAAATATTTCGTGTGATTAGATCTAATCTTGATTGTTGTGCACTCCAGCAAGACATAGACTCTCTCCTTTACTGGTGCACTCTGAATGGCATGCAGGTTAACATTTCCAAATGTAGTGTCATTTCTTTCAACCGCTTGCGTAATCCCCTGCATGTTGATTATTCAATGGGAAACAAACAATCTTCTCCGAGTTAGCACGGTCAAGGACCTGGGAGTAGTAATAGACTCAAAGTGAGATTCAATGAGCACATCACGACGGTAACAGCTAAAGCTTATGCTCTGTTAGGCTTTGTTAAAAGGAATACAAACGCTTTCCAGGATGTTTACGCGCTCAAATCTATATATTGTGGCGTCGTTCGTAGCCTGCTGGAATACGCTGTAGTTGTTTGGGCACCCTACCACGTCACACAAACCGACCGAATAGAAGCTATCCAACGGAATTTTATCCGATACGCTTTACGTGTGCTGCCCTGGAATGATTTCGCCAACTTACCACCTTATGAAGAAAGATGCCGGCTAATTTCTCTGGAGACATTGGCATCTAGGAGAAAACTTCTACAACGGCTCTATGTTTATGGACTTCTCAACGGGGATGTTGAATGCAGCGCTCTTCTAAGCCAAGTAAACTTTCATGCTCCTCAACGACAACTACGTCAACACTCGCTCCTTTGGCAATCTACCCGTCGCACCAACTATAGCTTTAACGAACCGTGGACTTTGTGCTGCCGTGCATTTAATGAAACCAGTGAAGTGTATGATTTCGGCTTAAGTAAGTCTACATATAAACGAAGGATCCTCCATATAGTATAAGTTTCAATCTGTACAACAATAAGTTGAAGATTAAATAAATAAATAAATAAATGTGTTTTAACGTTTTAACAATCATCCCTTGCCGGGTGAAATGAAAAAGCATCATCCGGCCCAATTTTGTTTTCTCGCTTTCGTCAGAGCCAATTCGTATTGATGAACTTTATATGTAATAGTTTTATTGATTATTTCCATAGACCGAATTAAGTTGTTCACTACATAATACTCCTCCGTTTTCCAACCGTAGGTGCGTCTGGTGGTGTTTCGGCCGACTGTGCCAGAAACAGAAGCTGTGGATGTCGAACTATTCAAAAAGCCAGGAAAACTCTTAGGTGTTGGTTTCCGAGCAAACCATCCTCATGGAGTTGTAATTACAGATATGGCAAGTATCCTATGCTTTGAAATCAGCATTTATGAATCTATTAATATATTTGGGTATGCTATGTGTATACTTGTAACATTTCTGATACACGATAAGAAACACCGAGATGTTCTAAGCTGCACGCTTAGATATCAACTGTCCTTTTTTTTAATCAATACGGTTAGATTCGATTATCAACGGCATGGATGACTGAATATAATTCACTTTTGTAATAAAACTAATAATTATAAACTATACACATGTGGAATTGTTGGCTCGAGAAAATTGTTAAAGCGCGTTGTTAAAGTTAAAGCGCGTTTGTTAAAGCGCCAGTCTAGCGTACTTTAGGGTCATGGGTTCGAGTCCCATCGAAGGGAAAGTGGTTACCTCCAATACATTTTCCAAATCAACATCTTCCACATAATGTACATATTCACTGGTGGTTTAATCCCCGGAAATAGGCAATTAACTTTGATTGAACTATTCGTTATCGTTCTTTTCACGTTTTGAACGAAGAGATCTTAAACCTAATTCAATTTACACACCAAAAGCTTCTTCATGATTACGTTGTTTTTTCTGTGCTCATCTACACAAAAAATCCGATGGCTTCAAGAATCGATTCTGTTGAGGATGCTAAATTCACTGCACGATTAGCAGGTATTTGATGTATGTGTCTTTGAACTCCGTGGAACCGTGGAGTAGAATTATCATAATGTGAAAGATTTCGAGAAAGCACACTAAGGCCTGTTCTTAAAGTGCGCAAACTATTGCCAGATTGCGTTGTTCATGACATCATCACTTAGGCTGTTGGTTTAGGTGGCTCAAAAAACACTTTTTAATTTTGTTGGTGGGCCGCCCTTTTATTCGGTTTTATTTGATGCCCTGATGCTCTGGACAAAATTTCAGCCAAATCGGTCAAAGTTTTGGCGGTGCCAAACTCGTTGAAAGTTTATATGAAAAAATGTATGCAGAAAATTTGAAAAAAACGATGATTTGCAGTACGGGCCCTCCTTAGCCGTGCGGTAAGACGCGCGGCTACAAAGCAAGACCATGCTGAGGGTGGCTGGGTTCGATTCCCGGTGCCGGTCTAGGCAATTTTCGGCTTGGAAATTGTCTTGACTTCCCTGGGCATAAAAGTATCATCGTGTTAGCCTCATGATATACGTATGCAAAAATGGTAACTTGAAATTCACCACGGGCTTCATTCTATAATCACCTTAAATAAAACCGAATAAGAAGGCGGCCCACTAAAAAAAATTTTAAAAAGTTTTTTCTATATTAATTTGAGCCACCCTACTGGGTCTGGCAAACTACTGCCATTGAAGAGAAGTATAAACAGAAATGTACGGAATATACGGAATGTTCACAATCAATAACTTCTCCAGAATTAAATTTTGCGCAATGAGGTGGCATATTTTTTGTATATTTGTTAAGGAGACTTTCGGCCCTAGGCTGGCTCGTCTCCGAAATATGAGGTGATATATTTTTATAAACCAAAAGTATTTTTACGTTAGCATCATCTTTTTTTTTAACTAATTTAATTTGCTAATTATCTAATACATGTAATCATCTCTTAGACTAGGCGTTCCGTGTTTTCTTAACACTATCATCCTTATTTGCTATGTTACTTTTTAGTTATTATTAATACATTTCAATTGTCTCTGGCAGTTAGAATTTTTCTTCTGATTGAATTGAACCATGTAGGAATTACAATGTTTTCAACTTAAACTAAACTTAACCTAATTTATACTAAGGGTACAAGGAGCTAATCGTTGCAATAGAAGATTGCAACGATTTTTGTCTAAAATTGGAAATTATTTTGTTGGACATTTGTTGCAATGTCTCAATATTAGAAATTCTATAAAGTTCATTGGTACTATACCACGGAGGCAACTTCAGAATCATTTTCAAAGTTTTATTTTGAATCCTCTGAAGTGCCTTCTTTCTGGTATTGCAGCAACTAGTCCATATTGGCACAGCATACAACATGGCAGGTCTAAAAATTTGTTTGTAAATCAAAAGTTTGTTCTTAAGACAAAGTTCTGATTTTCTGTTTATAAGTGGATATAGACACTTAATATATTTGTTACATTTGGCTTGAAGGCCTTCAATGTGATTTTTAAAAGTTAATTTTTGATCTAGCAGAAGTCCTAAATAGTTAGCTTCGCTAGACCAATTAATTGGAACCCCATTCATAGTGACAATATGTCTGCTAGAAGGTTTTAAATAAGAAGCTCTCGGCTTATGTGGGAAAATTATAAGCTGAGTTTTGGAAGCATTCGGGGAAATTTTCCATTTTTGCAAGTAAGTGGAGAAAATATCCAAACTATTTTGCAATCTACTACAAATGACACGAAGGCCTCGTCCTTTGGCTGAGAGGCCTATGTCATCTGCAAACAAAGATTTTTAACACCCTGGTGGTAAATCAGGTAAGTCAGAAGTAAAAATGTTATACAATATGGGCCCCAGTATGCTGCCTTGGGGGACACCAGCCCTTACAGGTAATCTATCAGATTTAGAATTCTGATAGTTTACCTGCAGTGAGCGATCTGATAAATAATTTTGGATCAGTTTAATAATGTACAGAGGAAAATTAAAATTCATCAATTACAATCAAACCTTCATGCCAAGCACTGACAAATGCTTTCTCTATATCAAGTCGAACTTAACTCCAGTCGAATATCCATCAGATTTGTTGAGCTAAATTAAGTTCGTAACTCTTAATAACTGATGAGTGGTTGAATGCCCATGGCGAAAACCAAATTGCTCATCAGCAAAAATAGAATTGCCATTAACATGAACCATCATTCTATTTAAAATAATCTTTTCAAACAGTTTGCTTATTGAAGAAAGCAAACTGATTGGGCGATAACTAGAAGCCTCAGCTGGATTTTTGTCCGGCTTCAAAATTGGAACAACTTTGGCGTTTTTCCATTTATCTAGGTAGTATGCCAATTGAAAACATTTGTTAAATAAATTGACCAAAAAGGATAAAGAGCTCTCGGGAAGTTTTTTAATAAGTATGTAGAAAATACCATCATCACCCGCGGCTTTCATATTTTTAAATTTTCTAGTAATAGATCTCACTTCATCCAAATTAGTTCCCAACGAAGGGTCAAAAACATTATCTTGATTGAGAATGTCTTCGAAGCTCCGTGTAACCTGATGCTCAATTGGACAAGTGAGACCTAGACTAAAATTTTGGGCACTCTCGAACTGCTGAGCAAGTTTTTGAGCCTTTTCGCCATTTGTTAATAAAATTTTATTTCCCTCTTTAAGCGCTGGAATTGGCTTTTGAGTTTTTTTTAAGAATTTTCGTTAATTTCCAAAAGGGTTTCGAACTGGGATCCAACTTCGAGACATTATTCTCAAAGTTGGTATTTCTCAGAATAGCGAAACGTTTTGCCTTTCTCGTATACTAAGTATACGGTAATTGCCTTTCTCGTATACTAAGTATACGGTAAAGGCTATATGATCGCTCCAAAAACAAACTTTTTATAGAAGGCCCGGAGACCCATAGTGTTATATACCAATCGACTCAGTTCGACGAATCGAGGTGATGTCTGTGTGTGTGTGTGTGTGTGTGTGTGTGTGTGTGTGTGTGTGTGTGTGTGTGTGTGTGTGTGTGTGTGTGTGTGTGTGTGTGTGTGTGTGTGTGCGCAAAACTACTCAACAAAATGTCACTCATTTTTCGGGCACTTATCCTCAACCGATTTGCTCGCAACAAGTTGCATTCGACGCAGAATCCTGTCCCATTGTTTCCTATTTGAAATTGGCCAGATCGGACTATGGGATCGAAAGTTATGGCCAAAATACAAAATCATACGAAAAAATCGCGTAAAAAATGTCACTCATTTTTCGGGCACTTATCCTCAACCGATTTGCTCGCAACAAGTTGCATTCGACGCAAAATCCTGTCCCATTGTTTTCTATTTGGAATTGGCCAGATCGGACTATGGGGTCGAAAGTTATGGCCAAAATACAAAATCCTACGAAAAAATCGCGTAAAAAATGTCACTCATTTTTCGGGCACTTATCCTCAACCGATTTGCTCGCAATAAGTTGCATTCGACGCAGAATCCTGTCCCATTGTTTCCTATTTGAAATTGGCCAGATCGGACTATGGGATCAAAAGTTATGGCCAAAATACAAATTCATACAAAAAAATCGCGTAAAAAATGTCACTCATTTTCGGACACTTATCCTCAACTGATTTGCTCGCAACAAGTTGCATTCGACGCAGAATCCTGTCCCATTATTTCCTATTTGAAATTGGCCAGATCGGACTATGGGATCGAGAGTTATGGCCAAAATACAAATTCATACGAAAATATTGCGTATGAAATGTCACTCATTTTTCAGGCACTTATTCTCAACCGATTTGCTCGCAACAAATTGCATTCGACGCAAAATCCTTTCCCATTGTTTCCTATTGAAAATTGGACAGGTCGGACTATGGGATCTGAAGTTATGACCAAAATACCTTTTTTCATAAAAATCACAAAAAATGTCACCTATTTTTCGGCCACCTAACCTTAATCGATTCACACGCAACAAATTGCATTCGACGCAGAATCCTGTCCCATTGTTTCCTTAACCCATACAAATTAGCACTTGGCCGAAAGCTTTCAAATATATCTATCTGCTGAGGGTAATAAAACGGATGATGGTGTTAAATTCACTCCGTACGAAACGATCAAAGCAAAACAAAAGTGCGGCCCGCGGGCCGCAGGGTGATTTTACTTTGATCAAGTCGTACGGAATGATTTTACCACCAATATTCGTTTTAATATCCTCTGCTGATAGATATATTTGAAAGCTTTCGTCCAAGTACTAACTTGTAAGATGAAAGCTCATTTTTATTGTGTGATAAGCAAATTAAGGCAAAAAACACACAAAATGCTGAGCACCACTGGACTATGGGATCGGAAGTTATGGCCGAAACACCATTTTAGCCTTTTTATACGAAAAGGCTGTATGTTCGCTCCAAAACCAAACTTTTACAGAAGGCCTGGAGACCCATAGTGTTATATACCAATCGATTCAGCTCGACGAACTGAGATGATGTCTCTGTCTCTCCCACTTCATACGGGAGTTTGGCAGAAAGACGGTCATGAGATTTATATCATTACAAATATTGCCCTCCGCTCGCGTGATGGGAATGACATTTTCGTTTTCTTTTTGTGTAGTCGGAGCTTCAGTTCAACTAACATCCAAAAGTGATATCCTTAAAATATATGACTGGGTGAAATAAAACAGGGTTATGTACGTCAAAAAGATTGGAAAAGGAAACAAAAATGTCGAAATTCTTATTAACATATTGTAGATCAAGCTGAAAACCGAACCGAGGTCCCGCGAAATCGCATTTTCTCGCACTTCCGGATGTTGCAACTGCATCGCGAGTAGTGCGCAATTGTGCCATAGTCGGGCACCACTCGCGATGCAGTTGCGACATCCGGAAATGGGACAAAATATGGTTTTCGGTTTTCAACTGGATCTACAATATCTTTGCCATAAATAATCTGATTTTCATAGAACGGACAAAGAAATTTGTCTTTTTTACTCCTAGCCACTAGCTCATCTTTTTTCAAGCACACACATTTTACGAAGGTCGAGAAAGGCACCATCACCGCTAGGTGGATTAATCTGGGTTTTTAATTTCATTTTGCAAATCTCGCCAAATAACTTTCAACGCGGAATCGCGAGTTCTTTGGTATTGCCTTCGCCTCACATTTGTAAGACGGATCAGTAGCTGAAGATCGTCGTCAATAATAATGGAGTTGAATTTAATTTCACATTTAGGAATTGCAATGCCTCTGGCTTCGACAATTAAATTTGTCAGAAATACGAGCGCATTGTCAATATCACTTTTGGTATCCAAAGGAATATTAACATCAAAATTCCTATCGATATATGTTTTATATAAATCCCAATCAGCTCTATGATAATTAAAATTAGAGCTGATTGGATTGTTAATGGCTTCTTTGAAATTTCAAATGTCACAGGAAGGTGATCAGAGTCAAAGTCAGCATGAGTTACCAATTGGCCACACAGCTGACTTGAATCCGTTAAAACTAAATCAATTGTAGAAGGATTTCGACTGGAAGAAAAACAAGTAGGGCCATTGGGATATTGAATAGTATAATATCCCGCAGAACAATCTTCAAATAAAATTTTGCCGTTGGAATTGTTTTGAGCATTATTCCATGAACGGTGTTTGGCATTGAAGTCACCAATTACGAAGAATTTAGATTTGTTGCGATTTAGAATTTGAAGATCAGCTTTCAACAATTTTTTTTGCTGCCTATAGCATTGAGAAGGCAAGTAGGCTGCAATGAAGGAAAATTGTCCAAAATTTGTTTCAACAGAAACTCCCAAGGTTTCAAAAACTTTGGTTTCGAACGATGAAAATAATTTATGTTTTAAACGTCATTAATAGACAATGGCGACCCCACCCCAGGCGCTGTCAAGACGATCATTTCTGTACACGGAAGAAATAAACTACCCAATAGTGAGTTTAATTCACCCAACCTCGAACATCCGTACGGGAAGCCAAAATTGAGTAAGTAGAGTCGAAGTAGTTTGCCTTTACTCCCATGTTAAAAAAGTACCCAACGGAAAATTTATTTACCCAAATGTAAGTTTAATTCACTCAATTTCGACCTCAGGTAATAAAACTCAAAATTGGCTTCCCGTATTGAACTGGCGTCGTTGGATTGTTTGGCTCTTTTGTTTTTGACAACAAAAGAAAGAGTGGATGAAAGAGAAGAGAAAAAATAACTCAAAAGTAAGTTTAAAAATACTCAATTTTGGGTACTTTTTTTCTTCCGTGTAGATAAAATAATTTGGATCTCGTTTAATGGAGAGTCCTGGGGTGGCATTGTGCATCTCGATTCGAACGTAATTATATCGAGTCAAACAAGTTTGGCATTACGGGTTTCGATTCGATCTCGAAAACGACTCATCGTTCGAGTATGATCGAGGAGGTACAAGAATAACGAGATGTTTTGGCATTATAGACACTCGTTAGCACACTGAAAATCGACTCAAGTCGAATGAAAAACACTCGTCACCTTTATAGCTTTCGAATGTTGTTCGAGAGTTATTTCTTGCTGAAAGATTTTAATTATATTTGTTATTATCTATCTACGGGAAGAGAATAAATGTTTTATTATTGTCTCTTGAGGATAAGAATGTCATTATTACCTAATTTTATAGTTTCAGATAATATCAAATATATTTTATTAATTTATATATATTATATTAATATAGTATATTTGATAATATGCAATCTCTAATTATCTCGAAATCCGCGTAAAAACGACTTCAATTAAATCGTTTTTTTAAGTTTTCACGTATTTTTTGATTTCGATAAATCGTGTGAAAAATCTATGAGGAAAATCTGCGTAAAAATAGATGAGTTAAATAAAAAAACGCGCATGAGATGACCCAAGTGCATTCAACTAAAATACGTGGAAACATCAAAGTAATTTATTATCGAATCCTTCTTTAGCTTTAAATTATTTAGCTCAAATTTAGATCTGTGGCATACACTTGAATAAACATAAAACTTATAATTTGGGTCGTAACAATATCTCAATTTACAAAACATGTCGTATCGGCATAATGTTTTAATCGGTTGCAACTGCTCAATAAATAATATTGCTTTTTTTTTTCGCCCAATTTGCTTGTTTATAAATTAGGGGAAATGTTCCGATCTCCATCTCACTGTACATATATCCATCTCATCGCTAAACAAAGAAATACGGCACCAAATTCGTCGCTTCTTTTTGTTAACATGCGTGCTCACTGCTGAAAAAAATCACAAAAATAATAAACAAACCTAATTCCTTTCCGTTGCTTTTTTTTGATGGGATGGAAATAGGAGCTATGAGATGAAGTGGCGAACCGTTCCCCTATCTGCCAATTCATGCCCTGAAGGATGCCTTTCCAACAGGCAATATGCTACACGCAGATGAAATTACTCTTATTCTCTCTGTTTACTCACATTCGCCATGCGCTGAAGGTTGTCTCTCCAGCGGGCGGCATACTAAACACGGAGACAGCTATCTCTTATTCTCTCTGTTTACATTTCGTTTGACAGAACATACTCGATTGAACTAGTACAGCACCATTCGAAATCTTGTACTGCGACTGAATGAAGTCGAACGAAATAGATAATGCCGCATTTTTTTCGAAACAAATCCAAAAACTTACGAATCGAGTGATTCGATTCGAGATGCGCAATGTCACCCCTGGTTTTAAATAGGTTTCAGTTATAATGGCAATATGCACATTATGAACTGTTAGGAAGTTGAATAATTCATCTTCCTTACCCTTTAGAGAGCGGGCATTCCAATTTCCACACAATTATTTGGATCCATTAAAACGGAGTCCGATAACAATTTTTTGTGTGTATTTTATACCAACCTGAACAGCTTTAGGTCAATAATGTGATGCAATTGTTCAGTTAAAAAATCAAAATCGGAAGAAGACATGCTACCTGAATCGGCAACATGCCCGTTATTTTCCGTTGGGACATGGGTATAAACCTCATTTTGAGAAGAGAAATTTTGTCTACCAGCAGCGATGTTTGCATACGTAGGTACATTGGAAAAATTGGGATTTACTGAAGTGCTTGCTACCCGTTGAGCAGCAAAATTTGTTCCTTAATTGTGGTGGGTATGAATTGCTCGACCGGTAACCGGTTTCGAATTTTGAGCGTTTGTAAAATTTCTACCCGTCGAATCTGGGATCCGATTGGAATTTCCCGACATCCATTTTGCACGGGAATTCAAAACTTTTTTGCGTGAAGGGCATTCCCAGAAATTGGATTTATGATTCCCCCCACAATTTGCGCACTTAAATTTATTGGAATCTTCTCTCACTGGACAGGCGTCCTTGGCGTGAGAGGTTCCACCACAAATCATGCATTTAGCATCCATGTGACAATGTTTGGTTCCATGACCCCACTTACGATTCGTGCACTTGTCACGAGTGTCGAATCTCTCAGAACGCATTGTGTTCTGGTACTGTGCGGTTGTCTGTTCTCTTTGTCGAAGGCAAAGCCGATACTACCCGAAGCTATTTTAATCTGCACAGTGCTTCTCAGTGTTATTTGAACCTACTGATCCCGTTAAGATCTTTGCTTGGACCCGTGCCTCCGTTTTACATCGGAGACGATTTAGGAAGCAAAACTCCGACAAGTGGTGGTAATCCTGCAGGGACACCGTTCTGGAAAAAAAATCTCTTAAAAGGTTACGTCTCCACGATCAGCAATGTGCATTCATAAAAAAAGAGGAAATTCTGAATTCTCCACTTCCTTCTAAGAAACAAGGTTTCAAGACCGTCCTGCCAAAGTGCCAAAAAAATAGAAGGAAGCTGAAGACTTCAGATCTAGGAGCTTTTTCAAATAGGCGTAACTGTATTTGACCTTGAAATTTGAAACGACTCATCCTCTCTCTATTCAACATAGGCTTATAGGCCCATTTAAAAAAAAAATCCTAGAGATGTTGCTTCTCTAACATATTGAAAATAAATCTTCTCCTGTCGAACTGAGCAATCAGTTCGATTTGATTCATGACGAAATTGTGCAAATCAAATCTACCTCTAGCCCAGGTGATTCGATTCATGCGAAGAAGCAAGGGATTCCGGCAATAGGCTAATTCGAGTTAAGCGAAAAAAGTGTTGCTGACAAAAATAAAGTACGAGACCAACATAGGGAGAGAGTTTGATTTTTGCGTTTTCGGGTCAATCCATTCATTTTTCAGAGTAAAAATATTCGCAAAATGCAAGAAAATTTAGTTTTCTTCCGAATGGGCTTTCATCCGGTTAGTGCTTGTAAAAGATATTCTAGTTATGGGCCAAACACAATTGGTACGTTTGCGTGCGTTTTGACAGTTTTTCCATGGGAAAACTGTCAAAACGCACGCAAACGTATCAATTGTGTTTGGCCCATTACTAGATAAAGATTGTCGCTTCGGTTCCCTTTGTTCTGCTGTCCGGAACATGTTGGGTACCAAGCTGTCAAATCGTATGGATTTTCCTTCTTTGACATTTAGCTCCCCTATCCTCGCCAGCAAAAGATGTTCCGGACAGCGACGACAGCGACAATCTTTATCTAATAACTAAAATATCTTTTGTGCTTGTATATGATTTTTCTGACTAAATTGCATATCTCTTGCAGTGTCTCCGTCGCACTACCTTGGTTATAATTTTTTTTATTTGCGGTTTATTTGGATGGAATTCGTCTTCAACAGTTGAAGACTGAAAGATACCACTGCCAATGAAAACATGCGACCATATAATAAAAAGTGAAGTAAATCTGATAGAGAAAAAATTGATTTTCAATGTTAACAATCGCTTCTATCGACTTTTCTCCCAAACTCTCGTAGTGCACTCTACCACAGAAACGTACTCGAATTCGCCTATCCTGTTCTCCACTCCAGTTTGCCTGCGAGTTCAAGACAAAATTTTCAAAACGACTTATCTGCTTTTGTAAGCAAAGATTCAAACGACGATTAGACGAATCAGATAGCTCTCCCACGCAAACCAACACCACCAATAGGCAGGCGAAGGTTTCCGCTACCTGTTGATGGTGTTGGTTTGCGTGGGAGAGCTATCAGATTCGTCGAATCGTCGTTTGTATCTTTGTTTACATAAGCAGATAAGTCGTTTTGAAAATTTTGTCTTGAGTTAGTCTCTGATTTGACATTTGTGGAGGTCAACTGCACCCACCGCTCCGAGCATTCTGACCAATGTGGCATATAAGAAGGTGCTGATTAACCTTTTGTCTGTGCTCTGGGGTCAATATGACCCCAGGCCACTTTGAGCTCCTGCCATTTTTTTAGTTTTCAACCGATTCTCATAATTTTTGGTAGTTTGGTAAAACTCGCCGAGATCAAAAAACTTACGTTGTCTGTGCTCTGGGGTCAAATTGAAATTGCTATAACTTTTTTAATGATTGACTATTGATGGGCGGGTACATCGCGGGGATGGGTTTTCGTGAAAAAGGGTACAAAAACAGTGATTTTTCATGCTTATTTTACTTATATTTGAAAATCCTACCCATTTTGAACTGCACCTTTTCAAAAAGATTATGCAGCAAGGCGTGTGCTTTGACATGAGGCATTGATTAGTTTAGAGCTTGGTCGCTAGGTGGTGGTATATTTGAATTCATTATTTTAGACTATTCAAGATATACCGATATATATATAATTCTCCTCAGTGTAAATATTCTTATCGCACAAATTTAAAATTTGTTAAAATGACGTCTTGATTAAAGGTTGTCTAGTGGGAATGGACTGTCAAGATTGCCAAGAAGGGTGACTGCCGTGTTTTGCCGATCACAAACGTTTTCTTTAGTATTTAATTGAGAAGCGGCATAAATTTTTCACGTACGGCGACAAAACTGAGCGATTGTTCAAAGTCGACTCGAAAGGTCTCCTCAGTTGTAAAGCGCATTGAAAATTGATGTTAATAATTTTGCTAACGAATGTAACTTGCTCTACTTTCAAATGCTGACAGTGCCTCTCTATGTGAACGGAGGAAACGAGGTATTCCACGAGGGCATGTAAGTCGATCCTGAGCGACCATTTCGAAAATATTTGAAACTCTGCACAGTTTTTCAATTTCATCTAAATCGTCATTTTTCGATATCAAATCTTCATATTGAGTCACGACTAACTTTTCAAAAGGGTGTATGTGAAAATAGTTCAAAAATATTTAAAAAGCTGCACAGCAAAAACGGAATGTTCGATTGTTATGATTTTTTCAGCAAAGTTAGACAACTAAATGGTGATTCTTAAGAAAATGTGCACAGTAGAAAAAAAATTTTTTTTGTCTTTAAAAATATCATTTTTGTCACAAAAACTCAAATATCTCAAAACCCTATCTTTTTTCGAACGTAATTTTTTTTAGGGAAAACGGTCCATTATATTAGCTATCTACCATAAAAATTTGGTGATGGTAAACTAATAAACAGAAAAGTTATGACATTTCAAACATTTCACAATTTTCACATTTAGTAAAAAAATTTTTTCTGTGTAAGTTATTTCGAGAATTGCAGTTTGATGCAGATTTTATTGTTAAGGGACGTGATTTAAACAAGTTGTTTTCATGATATTTTGATTTAATTATTCATAGCATCTATAAGAAACTTAGACACGATCCAGTGTTGTGATCAAAAGTATTGATAGTGTCATAATTTTCATTGCACGTGACTGGCGAAAAATTCTTTTAATAGTGTTGAAACCTGTTGATAATAACGTTGATAGAAACATATCAGAAATGTTATTTTTAAGACAAAAGCTGCAAAATCAAAGATTTATATACACGTGTACGTCTATAGTTTACCTGCAAAAATATACCTCTTAGAGAATAGACTTTATGATCGGGAGGAAACGGGTATCTTCAACAACAACAAATGCATGATAGGTACATACCATGACAATGCTCACGAAAAGCAAAAAATTACTACTACTAAGGTTGTTAAAGATCTTATAGTAATTTTTTCTTCAGTCAAGCAAATGACACCAAACTAGTCAGTAAAAACTTAAAAGTGATTTTGTTTATTGAAATATTACGAACAACATGAGTAGCCGCTTTCTCAACTGTTGTAGGCCGTTTGATGGAAAAAAGTGTTCAAAAGAGTTACGAAATCTCACCGAAAGCACCATAGATAAACTGAAAGCGACTGGTTATGCTCCAATGTCCACATTGAATACAAATTTACGCATTTGCACGTCCTGCCGTCTAAACGTTGACAAAAGAGCAATCTGTATATCATCGGTTGAGCAGAGCGCAGGAAGTTCGAAAACGACAGCAACTGAGGAATTGCCAGATGTATCGACAACAACTGAGGAATTACCAGAAGTATTAAGTGCTGAGAGCCTTGCCACCGTACCATCAGCGAAATCTGTTTCAACAAATCAATCGGAAGATGAGTGTATCCAAAAGGTCAACATCGAACGCTTTAACGAGGGCATAGCTGGGATAAAAGTGACCTGATTAAATGGAGTAAGATGGACTACGTTTATTACCCGGAGAAAAAATACCGTGAAATAAACGAAGCTGTACGAAGAAAACCTCTTCAAATTAGGACCTGATGATGTGGAAAATACAGACTACGATGAGGTAATTATAAATATGAAGGAAAGGTTCTCGAATGCAGCCACGACAAGGAAAGAAAAATTATTGATTTTGTCGATGCTGCCAAGTTCGTGGTCTATTCAGGATGCCATTGATGAGTTCAAAACCAATAGAAATACAGTAAAGAGGCAAAACAATTGAAGAATAACTGTCTTTCAACCAAAAATACTAGGTCTAGTACTGCATTAACAGATGAGACAAAAGAAATAGTAGTTCAATATTTTGAATATGATGAAGTAAGTCGAGCTATGCCTGGTCAAAAGATTATGTATCAGTAAAAAGATGGAAAGCGTCAAGCAATCCAAAAACGATTAATGATGACGACTTTGAAAGAAGCGTACACACGCTTCAAGGAAATTCACGATAATATTAAAATAGGTTTTCCTCATTTGCAAGCCTTCGGCCAAGGCAATGTAAGCTTCTTTCCAATTCAGGAACACATAATGTGTGTGTATGCACAACCCATGAGAATATTAATCTTATTTTACATAGTTTGAAAAGAATCAATTTAACAAAGGATATTAAAATGTTAACTGGTAGTCTTTTGTGTGAAAATACAACATCAAATTGCTATCTACGATCTTGTTCGGATTGTCCAGATTCTTCGTCATTGGAAAATACTTTATTCGCTGAGTTTGAAGAAAAATATATTGATCAGTTATCATTTGAGCAATGGGTGACCACGGATAGGTGTGACATAGAAACTATTGTAACCCATACCAAAATTCAAACCCAAAACTCTTAGAGTTTCTATAACAACATTGTGTAACTGCCACATTTAATTTAATACTTAGGATAATATTAATTCATTTTTATTTATTTATACATATAATATTTATACATATAATATACATAATATCGATGAATACATAAATATGGAATATCATACAAACAACTTGTTTAACTCACGCAAGGCCCTTAACAATAAAATCAGCATCAAACTGCAATTCTTGAAAAAAAATACACGAAAATTTTGTTTTGTTTCCTTTATGTGAACAATGTGAAATGTTTGAAATGTCATAACTTCTTTGTCTATTAGTTTACCATAACCACAATTTTATGGTAGATAGCTAATATAATGGACCGTTTTCCGTTCGAAAAAAGATAGGGTTTTGAGATATTTGAGTTTTTGTGACAAAAATGATATTTTTAAAGGCAAATTTTTTTTTTTTTACTGTGCACATTTTCTTAAGAATCACCATTTAGTTGTCTAACTTTGCTGAAAAAATCATAACAATCGAACATTCCGTTTTTGCTGTGCAGCTTTTTAAATATTTTTGAACCATTTTCACATACACCCTTTTGAAAAGTTAGTCGTGACTCAATATGAAGATTTGATATCGAAAAATGACGATTTAGATGAAATTGAAAAACTGTGCAAAGTTTCAACTCAATAGAAAATCATGAATTAAAAATTTTCTTAAATTTTGATGCTGTTGCTTGGAATCGCTCTGCATTGCAAGCGAAATAAAAATACTAAATTAATGATTTCGTGTGTGTTACTTCTACGTGAAGTTAAACGATTTACAATGATATGGAAATGCTAATATCATCTTCCAAACTTGGACGTACATGTTCATGATAGCATTAGAGGCGAAAGTATAGAATTGATAGTTCCGTTAGGATACGGCAGGCATGAAGAATGTTTTTATAGAAGTCGATTTGAAAGCGAGCGGAGGGCAATATTTGTGATGGCACATATCACACGACCTTCCTTCTGCCAAGCTCCCGTATGAATTTCTTCCCTCCCCTTTCATACGGGTTGAATCATTAAAATTCACCAAGATATCATTAAATAAGCTGCCAAACTTTTTAAAAAGTTTATTTTCACTCGCCAAATGGAAATCATCCAATTGTATCCCTTATGGTAACATATCGTGGAGATAAGAAAATTATTTTGAGCTTTTTAGTGGAATGCTTTCACCTGTCATAAGACGAGTTTAAACAGTCCCATTGAATTCCACCACTTAATTGTATCCTGACAGATACGTATTTCGACCTCAACAGTAAAGTCGAGTCAAGTACAAGACACTGAAGACGGCCTTACTGTTGAGGTCGAAATACGTATCTGTCAGGATACAATTAAGTGGTGGAATTCAATGGGACTGTTTAAACTCGTCTTATGACAGGTGATATCGTGGAGTTTAATCCAAATTTATTATAATTTATGATATTAAGCTATCTTTTCAATATAAAATCAGAACTGCTCCAAGTCGATGCCGTGTATACTGATTAGAGTTTCCATCCCGGGACAAAAAATCCCGGGATTTAGGAAAATTCGGGATTTCCCGATCCCCGGGATATTATTTTTGAAATCCTGAAAATCCCGGGATACCCGGGACATAAAAAACTATTTCATTTCCGGTTCGCAAACAGTGTAAATTTTTCTTCTTACAAAAGTTATTGGTTTTGAACGCGAAACCTAACTTAGGTGATAAACTCATATCATATTTTTATACCTCCCATCAGACATGATTTTTATTCCAAGTTCGTTTATTTGGTAGGCTCATGCATGTATACGGAGCCAAGGTTATTTGTGATGCACAATCGATATCATCTTATTATTAAATTAGTAAGAGAGGAACAGACATGAAAATATCGGGGATAGTTAATAGAACACCTTCACAAAAAATATTAGATTCCCCTATACCACTCAATGGAGGGCTGCTGAGTGATACTTTTGCCAGCAGCTACAGCTCTCTATTAATTAAACGACAAGTAACTACAATACAAGATCAGCTACATATTTTGGACGCCTGCTTCCTACCCATCTCTCGTCTACAGCGAGGTTGTGTACACTAGCTGATATTCGCCTTGCCAATCTCCTCGCGCCGCCCAACATTGAGTCAGTCTTCCTGAGCTTCATGCCTCCAAAACAATTCTTTATCCAATTCATGTCCTTCCAATCGACGTTCGTACAACAAACTTTCCAGCACATGCGCAAGTATAAGTGGTCCAACCCCGATGCTATGCCTATTTTTTTTTGCTGCTGACCGGCTCCTGGCCAAAGCTCCGCTTGGACTCCTACTGACCAATTAGCAAGCTACCGAAAGTTTGAACCTCCCACTAAAATCTGTACGGCGCTACCCGTGACTTTCGCAGCCAATGCATGATCCCACGAAGCCACGAACTTATGTGCGATTACGTTTCTGTAGATAATCCATTGACACTATGTTTAAGATCCTAAATCTTCCCGGACCATAATCTGTTCCAGGGTTGTAAATCGATAAATTATCGTCGTTAATTTAACGCCAACTTCGATAACGGTTGTACGATGATGTTTTCGATTTAATGTTATCGTTATCGAGTACTCGTTGATTTATCGATAATTATCGAGTTAACTGTACAAATCTCGTGTACTTATTCAAAAGGACGTATGTGATTTTGTAAACAAAGATTCAAACGTCGATTTGTCCAATTTGAAGGCACTCCCACACAAACCAACACCACCAACAGGTAGGTAGTAGAAGCCTTCCCCTTTCTGCCTATGGTGATGGTTTGCGTGGGAGGGCTATCAGATTCGACAAATTGACGTTTGAATCTTTGTTTACAAAATCACATACGTCCTTTTGAATAAGTTTCCAAGAAATATTCTCAAGTTGGTTTTACAAAACCTATTTCAAGTATTGCATCACCTTCAAATATTCAGAATCGCGTTTAAATCGTGGATTTAATTGGAATTCGAGAAGGTCACCGAATTTACCAATCATTAAATTTCTTACATAACCTTAGTTTTCCATAGTAAATAATTTGAGAATATTTTTAATGTCTTAACTGTTTAATTTAGTATGATTAACAAAACTTCTATTTTGAAGATGCAAGCACCCAGTTAAACGAGTATTTTATGACCAACAGTGAGGACGAAATTTTCACCTCCATCAAAAAGTTCTCTAAATTTTATAACACTGAAATTCGTAAAAAAAATGAAAAGTTGAAAAGAAAATGAAGCTTTTTCGTGCTTGTTTGAAGAATCAAGCACAGCAAATGCTTGGTGCCCCATACACTCTACTGCAAATCTCAAGCCATTCGGAGGAAATTGATGGCGATATAAGGTGATTGTTCGGGTAACAAGCATTCGAAGGCACCCAAAGACCGCACATCCTCCAAACTACATGAAGTGGGAATGTCCTGGGAGCCAAGGTTATTAAGACAGTAAGTCAATTAACCCGTTTCGGTCTGACCTAGAAATCAAAATTGAAATAACCCGTGTAGGCTCATTTTTCGTCCGATTGCCATGAAATTTTCAGGGAAGAAGCGTCACCATGTCTATTTTGTGGTACATGACTTGATTTGACCATGATGCCAATCCGGCCGGATTTATTAAGGGGGGGTCCTGGGTCAGATGCAGTCAAAAACGGGTCATTTTTTTAAAACCATTGATAAATGAACGAAAGTGACCAGAATGCTGATGCAAACGTGGTCAATCATCATTGACCAGCATCAGAAGTTAGTTTTGATACATTTGAATCACCAGGACATGGTTCCGGATGTTCCGGGAACCTGGTTCCCTGGGATGTCCCTGGGGTGGTGGACACTTTTCAAGTGAACACAACCCAGTCTTGCGACATATCAAACTTCATGGTTTTGGAAGAGAATCCTAATAGATGAGTTTTTGGGAGGTTTTGGACACATTGGCCACATCCGGAAGTGTTTCCGGGATCCTGGTTCCCTCAAAGAAGTGGACAAATTTCGATTAGCACCGAAACCCATCTTGCGACATATCAAACTCCATGATTTAGAAAGAAACGCACAACACATGATTTTTTTAGAGGTTTTGGACACATTGGCCACGTCCGTAAGTGTTCCCGAGAGCCTGGTTCCCTCAGGGAAGCGGTCAAATCTCGATTAGCACCGAAACCCATTTTGCGACATATCAAACTCCATGATTTTGAAAGACAAGCTCAATAGATGAGTTTTTGAGAGATTTTGGACACATTGGCCACATCCGGAAGTGTTCCCGGGAGCCTGGTTCCCTTAGGGAAGCGGACAAATTTTGATTAGCACCGAAACCCATTTTGCGACATATTAAACTCCATGATTTTGAAAGACATGCTCAATAAATGAGTTTTTGAGAGGATTTGGACACATTTACCACATCCGGAAGTGTTCCCGGGAGCCTGATTCCCTCAGGGGGCCGGACAAACTTCGAATAGCATCGAAACCCATTTTGGGGCATGTCCAACTCCATGATTTTGAAAGACAAGCACAATACATGAATTTTTGAGAGATTTTGGACACACTGGCCACGTCCGGGAGTGTTCCCGGGAGCCTGGGTTTCTCAGCGAAGCGGTCAAATTTCGATTGGCTCCAAAACCCATCTTACGACATATCAAACTTCTTTATTTTGCTTGACATTCAAAATCATGGAGTTTGTTACTTCACAAGATGAGTTTCGGTACGAATCTGAATTTGTTTACTTCCTTGATGGAACCAGGCTCTCGGGAACACTTACGGACGAGGCCAATGTGTCCAAAACCTCTCAAAAACTCATCTATTGAGCTTGTCTTTCAAAATCATGGAGTTTGATATGTCGCAAGGTTTCGGTGCTAATCAAAATTTGTCCACTTCTCTGAGGGAACCAGGTTCCCGGGAACACTTCCGGACATGGCCAATAGGGTGGCTCAAAAAACACTTTTTCAAATGTTTTGATGGGCCGCCCTCTTATTCGGTTCTTTTTGATGCCCTGATGCTCTGGACAAAATTTCAGTTCAGTGATTTGCAGTTGGAAGGCACAATTTACTATCAAGAACCATGATACTCATTCAGTTCTTGTAGAATTAAATACAGAATGTTATGCTGAAAACCGCGAGAAGATTAGAGTTTATTACGCAAAGATATTAGCATTTTACTGGAGTGTTGTAGGGGTGAATTTATTTCTTTTCAAAGGTAAAAGAAACGCAATTTGCTCAAACCCCATTTCAGAGAAATGCTAATAACTTAGCCGGGAAAACTCTAATCTTCTCGCGGTTTTCTGCATAACATTCTGTTTTTAATTCTACAAGAACTGAATGAGTATCATGGTTCTTGAAAGTAAATTGTGCCTTCCAACTGCAAGTTTTAGGATGTTTCTGCATACATTTTTCCATATAAACTTCCAACGAGTTTAGCACCGCCCAAACGTTGACCGATTTGGCTGAAATTTTGTCCAGAGCATCAGGGCATCGAGTAGAACCGAATAAGAGGGCGACCCATAAAAAAATATTAAAAAAGTTTTTCCCATACTAATTTGAGCCACCCTAATGGCCAATGTATCCAAAACCTCTCAGAAACTCATTTATTGAGCTTGTCTTTCAAAGTCATGGAGTTTGGCATACCGCAAGATGGGT
The DNA here is from genome assembly GCF_024139115.2 of Armigeres subalbatus. Lineage (NCBI taxonomy): Eukaryota > Metazoa > Arthropoda > Insecta > Diptera > Culicidae > Armigeres > Armigeres subalbatus. The sequence continues at coordinate 225,064,594 of NC_085140.1, forward strand.
TCCGGCGCTAATCGAAATTTGTTCGCTTCCCTGAGGAAACCAGGCTCCCGGGAACACTTCCGGACGTGGCCAATGTGTCCAAAATCTCTCAAAAACCCATCTATTGAGCTTGTCTTTCAAAACCATGGAGTTTGATGTGTCGCAAGATGGGTTTCGGTGCTAATCGAAATTTGTTAGCTTCCCTGAGGGAACCAGGCTCTCGGGAACACTTACGGACGAGGCCAATGTGTCCAAAATCTCTCAAAAATTCATATATTTTGCTTGTCTTTTAAAATCATGGAGTTTGACATGCCGCAAGATTTCGGTGCTAATCGAACTTTGTCCGGTCCCCTGAAGAAATCAAGCGCCCAAGAACACTTCCGGATGTGGCCAATGTGCTCAAAACCTCTCAAAATTTCATCTATTGAGCTTGTTTTTCAAAATCATGGAGTTTGATGGGTCGCAAGATGGGTTTCGGTGCTAATCAAAATTTGTCCACTTCCCTGAGAGAACCAGGCTCCCGGGAACACTTTCGGACGTGATCAACGTGTCCAAAATCTCTCAAAAAATCATGTATTGTGCTTGTTTTTCAAAATCATGGAGTTTGATGTATCGCAAGATGGGTTTCGGTGCTAGGCAAGATTTGTCCACATTCTTGGGGGAACCAAATTCCCGGGAACACTTTCGGATGTGGCCAATGTGTCCAAAACCTCTCAAGAACTCATCTATTGAAATTGTCTTCCAAAATCATGGAGTTTGATACAGTCAAACCTCCATGAGTCGATGTTCTATGACTCGATATCGACTTATGGAAGCAAATTATGCCATATTAAAAAATAATTTCTGGGCTACTGTGATGGTCCCTTCGAAGAGCTTTCAAGGAATTTCTATTCCACATCTCGATATTTCCACGAGTCGATGGTCCCTTCAATACCAACTCATGGAGGTTTGACTATATGTCGCAAGATGGGTTTAGGTGCTAATCGAAATTTGTCCGCTTACCTGAGGGAACCAGGCTCTCGGGAACACTTACGGACGAAGCCAATGTGTCCAAAACCTCTCAAAAAATCATGTGTTGTGCGTGTCTTTCAAAATCAAGGAGTTTGATATGTCGCAAGATGGGTTTCGGTGCTAATCAAAATTTGTCCACTTCCCTGAGGAAACCAGGCTCCCGGGAACACTTCCGAACGTGGCCACTGTGTCCAAAACCTCTCAAAAACTCATCTATTGAGCTTGTTTTTCAAAATCATGGAGTTTGATATGTCGCAAGATGGGTTTCGGTGCTAATCGAAATTTGTCCACTTCTTTGAGGGAACCAGGATCCCGGAAACACTTCCGGATGTGGCCAATGTGTCCAAAACCTCTCAAAAACTCATCTATTGAGCTTGTCTTTCAAAATCATGGAGTTTGATATGTCGTAAGATGGGTTTCGGTGCTAATCGAAATTTGTCCGCTTCCTTGAGGGAACCAGGCTCTCGGGAACACTTACGGACGAGGCCAATGTGTCCAGAACCTCTCAAAAAATCATGTATTGTGTGTGTCTTTCAAAATCATGGAGTTTGATATGTCGCAAAATGGGTTTCGGTGCTAATCAAAATTTGTCCGCTTCCCTGAGGGAACCAGGCTCCCGGGAACACTTTCGGACGTGATCAACGTGTCCAAAATCTCTCAAAAAATCATGTATTGTGCTTGTATTTCAAAATCATGGAGTTTGATATGTCGCAAGATGGGTTTCGGTGCTAATCGAAATTTGTCCACTTCCTTGAGGGAACCAGGATCCCGGGAACACTTCCGGATGTGGCCAATGTGTCCAAAACCTCCCAAAAACTCATCTATTAGGATTCTCTTCCAAAACCATGAAGTTTGATATGTCGCAAGACTGGGTTGTGTTCACTTGAAAAGTGTCCACCACCCCAGGGACCACCCCCGGAACATCCGGAACCATGTCCTGGTGATTCAAATGTATCAAAACTAACTTCTGATGCTGGTCAATGATGATTGACCACGTTTGCATCAGCATTCTGGCCACTTTCGTTCATTTATCAATGGTTTTAAAAAAATTACCCGTTTTTGACTGCATCTGACCCAGGACCCCCCCTTAATAAATCCGGCCGGATTGGCACCATGGTCAAATCAAGTCATGTACCAAAAAATAGACATGGTGACGCTTCCTCCCTGAAAATTTCATGGCAATCGGACGAAAAATGAGCCTACACGGGTTATTTCAATTTTGATTTCTAGGTCAGACCGAAACGGCAGAGGAAGGTAGGTCGCTTTAGGGCACACTAAAAAGTGAGTACACCTTCTTGTTTTACTAATATATTACACATAAATCTGCTAGGAATATTTTCCATTTGTATACAATGATACTAACGGGCAGGTGGATGCCCAATATTTACTTTTTATACATTCAATATTTACCATGTTCTGAACACTGACTTTTTAACGTCCTAACACACATTTTGATATATTGTCAAGCATTCCCAAATATTGTAAACCGATCTTATTTGCTAATACATTCCTACATTGCCATATTGATACCGAAATATTTTCAAACACTTATTCATACTGTCATATATATTCGTATAATTTCTTATGTCGTCAGATATTTTCATAATATTTCATGAGTTCAATATAAGGTGAAATAATCGTATATCTTTATTTATTTTGATGTATTTTAAAGTATTTTCAAAAAATATAATTTATTTACGAATATTCCCATATATTTCCACATTTTACTTTAATTTTTATTTAAAATTTGCAAAAAAATATATCACAATCTAATTTTTACATTTCTTACATTTACATATCAAATTATACTTTAATTTTTTACAAATATATCCATATAGTATAAAATCATATATTTCAAAACTATGTTCTTTTATACTAATGTATTTTTGATATATCTTCGAATATTCCAATATTCTATGAAATTCATATATTGCGTGCGTCAATTGAGTTTACCTTTTATCGTATATTCAGTATTTCCTCATATTTTAGCATACTTTAGTGACATATTTTTAATCTTGGCAGCGCTGCTATTGACTCTTCAAAAACCGAATTCTGGCATTGTGGACATTGATGTTGAGAAACCAAATCCAGATATTATCTTTCAATATCTCGTGCAACGTTGATCGCTTTTAAAAAGTGGCAACCCAAGAAACAATTGTTGTTTGAAGAAATGTCTCTTACAGCTACGCTATTCAGCTGTATGTTTAATTATGATTGACTTGTTGCATTTGATACTACTATACCAACCTTGTTCGCCCAAAAATGGAGAATCTATTCAACAACAGTATGTTGTAAGCATGTTGAAATAAATGTTTAAGCTATCACCTTGCCTCAATTGTTCAACTGCAAAAATAATAAAAGAGCTACAACAACATCAATTCAACGCTTGTTACTACAAAGCTTAATACCCGAATTAATAAAGCGCTTGTTCAATGTTTTACAAATAAGGCTGTTTGATATACTGTTGTTTGTGTAATATAGAAGATTGGAGGAAACTATTATTTAAGTTTGAGAAATAACGTTGTTGGCTATGGCGCTATAATACATCTCAATTGTTGTAAGGAATATCTCAAATAAAGCTTATTACAAGTTTCCACAACAAGCATTTTTTTAATAAAAATGTCAAAAGAGGACTAATTCTTACGGATAATTTTTATCTTGATATTATTTTAGGGCTTTCATGAACTATCGATTTTTCAAACTAATTAATTTATAGAACTGTGACTTGTTTTTTCATCAACTAGCCATTTCTACAGTTATCACAATCTCGAAAGATGTGAGGCTCGAACCCAGGACCCTCCGATTGACATCCGCCTGCTCTTCCGCTGCTCCATGCAAGGTCATATAAATCGACCATGTTAAATTTAGTTATAAATTATTTAATACCAAATTGAACAATTTATTGCACAAACATTACATAAACAACATTTGAAGATGTTTATTAAATAGAATGTATATGACAACAATATTGTTTAAAATCGTTTGCACAGCAACGGTTCTACAAATTCAGCATCGAATATAGTTGCCCGGATTGCAGCTTAAGAATCGTTGAATAATGAATTCTGAAACAACCTGCTTCCAATAGTCAATCCGTGCGCGCATATATTGCTCATCACTTTGCTTTAATTTTCGGTGACATGTACCACTCTTTTTGTACTTTTTGAAAGATTTATCCATTTTCACAAAAAATCAATGCACAGTGACATCCGCACAGCCAGATACGACATAATTGATTTAGTCAACAATGATGAGTCAACGGCAATTATGTTGTGTTGAACAACATTTGAAAGAAGATCACTACAAATAAATAAGTAAGTTATTTTAACAGTTATCATACAATAAGCTTATTTCCCAGTTAATCATCATGTTTGGTTCAAAGGGTTACAATCTAATGTAAGACACATTACTTCATTGAATTGTACAACTTCGACTGCGCTGTTGAATAACAAATTCAAACAAATGATATTAAGCATCACATAAACATGTTATTCAATATCAACTTGATTACACAAAATAGGATTTATTTTGGTGGAATAAAGTATATTTACAGTTGAGGTGAACCGGTCAAGGGCCGAAAACCTCATTAATAAAGACAATAAAAAAATATATATATTTACAGTGAATAATACAACTGTACTTCACCCTGCCAGGAAAATTTCAGGGAAACATTTGTTAAACTTTTATTCGATGCTTTATTCAAATAACAACAAAACAGGGATCTAATGCAGTGATTTCAATCAGTATAACATTTATTAAAAAACTTCTTAAACATGCTTTATTGTTCAACTATCATCGCTTCTATACAACAATTGTTCAACAAGCTTGTTGATTTATGGCTCTGAATTGTTACTTGGGAACAATGATTAGTGTAGTCATCACAAGCTCATGCTCATATTTCTATGTCATAGTTCATTATATTTACATATTTTATTTTTTCATATTCTTATGTTTTTCATTATTATATTTTTATATTTCGATATTTTCATATCTATATATACATTCATCTTCTTCTTCAATAATTCTGCATTATAATTTGATCTTTACCTGCTTTTTAGCTTGGTGTTTTCCTGGCGTTTCCTTGGTTATTGATTGAAGCTTTTCTATGCCCGCCAATTGCTTGAGTATACGTCTTGTGTGGCGGGTGGAGTGTGCCCGAGAAGCCGAGATTGTTTCCCATCCATATATAAGTTTTACATTTCCATATTTTCATATATTCTATTAAATTACAGCATTATCATGTTTTCACATTTTCATGGTCCTTCTACAATATTTGTACATTCGGAACCGTTGCCGAAACTGTGTGTAATTCTTATGTAATTTTTAGAGAAATGTTTGAATATATTTTATATAAGTTGCTTAACTATCTATATTATATATAAATTATCAATATTATCACTATGTTCAAAAAATAAATCAGCGGTGGCAAGAGCCCTAGTGGATTAAAGACCGTTTCTTCAACTATAGCATAATCAACGTGCACTGCCCACACGAAGGGAGACCCGACGACGAGAAAGAAGCGTTCTACGCATAGCTGGAGCAGACATACGATGGATGCCCACTGCGGGACGTTAAAATCGTCATCGGTGACATGAACGCACAGGTAGGAAGGGAGGAAATGTATAGACCGGTCATCGGACCGGATAGTCTGCACACCGTATCGAATGACAACGGCCAACGATGCATAAACTTCGCAGCCTCCCGCGGAATGGTAGTCCGAAGCACCTTCTTTCCCCGCAAAAATATCCACAAGGCCACATGGAGATCACCTAACCAAGAAACGGAAAACCAAATCGACCACGTTCTAATCGACGGTAAATTCTTCTCCGACATCATGAACGTCCGCACTTACCGCAGTGCGAATATTGAATCCGACCACTACCTCGTTGCAGTATGCCTGCGCTCAAAACTCTCGACGGTGTACAACACGCGTCGAAGTCGGACGCCGCGGCTTAACATTGGGCGGCTACAAGACGGTAGACTAGCCCAAGAATACGCGCAGCAGCTGGAAGTGGCACTTCCAACGGAAGAGCAGCTAGGCGCAGCATCTATTGAAGATGGCTGGAGAGATATTCGATCCGCCATTGGTAGCACCGCAACCGCTGCACTTGGCACGGTGCCCTCGGATCAGAGAAACGACTGGTATGACGGCGAATGTGAGCAGTTAGTGGAAGAGAAGAATGCAGCATGGGCGAGATTGCTGCAACACCGCACGAGGGCGAACGAGGCACGATATAAACAGGCGCGGAACAGACAAAACTCGATTTTCCGGAGGAAAAAGCGCCAGCAGGAAGATCGAGACCGTGAAGAAACGGAGCAACTGTACCGCGCTAATAACACACGAAAGTTCTATGAGAAGTTAAACCGTTCACGTAAGGGCCACGTGCCACAGCCCGATATGTGTAAGGACATAAACGGGAACCTTCTTACGAACGAGCGTGAGGTGATCCAAAGGTGGCGGCAGCACTACGAAGATCACCTGAATGGCGATGTGGCAGACGAAGATGGCGATATGGTGATGGACCTGGGAGAACGCGCGCAGGACATAATTCTATCGGCTCCGGATCTCCAGGAAATCCAGGAGGAGATTGGCCGGCTCAAGAACAACAAAGCCCCTGGGGTTGACCAACTACCAGGAGAGCTATTTAAACACGGTGGTGAGGCACTGGCTAGAGCGCTGCACTGGGTCATTACCAAGATTTGGGAGGAGGAAGTTTTGCCGCAGGAGTGGATGGAAGGTGTCGTGTGTCCCATCTACAAAAAGGGCGATAAGCTGGATTGTAGCAACTACCGCGCAATCACATTGCTGAACGCCGCCTACAAGGTACTCTCCCAAATTTTATGCCGTCGACTAGCACCAACTGCAAGGGAGTTCGTGGGGCAGTACCAGGCGGGTTTTATGGGCGAACGCTCCACCACGGACCAGGTGTTTGCCATTCGCCAAGTACTGCAGAAATGCCGCGAATACAACTATTCATCGACTTCAAAGCCGCATATGATACAATCGATCGGGACCAGCTATGGCAGCTAATGCACGAACACGGTTTTCCGGATAAACTGACACGGTTGATCAAAGCGACGATGGATCGGGTGATGTACGTTGTTCGAGTTTCAGGGGCATTCTCGAGTCCCTTCGAAACCCGCAGAGGGTTACGGCAAGGTGATGGTCTTTCGTGTTTGCTATTCAACATCGCTTTGGAAGGTGTAATACGAAGAGCAGGGATTAACACGAGTGGTACAATTTTCAATAAGTCCGTCCAGCTATTTGGTTTCGCCGACGACATAGATATTATGGCACGTAACTTTGAGAAGATGGAGGAAGCCTACATCAGACTGAAGAGGGAAGCTAAGCGGATCGGATTAGTCATCAACACGTCGAAGACGAAGTACATGATAGGAAGAGGTTCAAGAGAAGACAATGTGAGCCACCCACCGCGAGTTTGCATCGGTGGTGACGAAATCGAGGTGGTAGAAGAATTTGTGTACTTGGGCTCACTGGTGACTGCCGAAAATTACACCAGCAGAGAAATTCGGAGACGCATAGTGGCTGGAAATCGTACGTACTTTGGACTCCGCAAGACGCTCCGATCGAATAGAGTTCGCCGCCGTACCAAACTGACAATCTACAAAACGCTAATTAGACCGGTAGTCCTCTACGGACACGAGACCTGGACGATGCTCGTGGAGGACCAACGCGCACTTGGAGTTTTCGAAAGGAAAGTGCTGCGTACCATCTATGGTGGGGTGCAGATGGCGGACGGTACGTGGAGGAGGCGAATGAACCACGAATTGCATCAGCTGTTGGGAGAACCATCCATCGTTCACACCGCGAAAATCGGAAGACTGCGGTGGGCCGGGCACGTAGCCAGAATGTCGGACAGTAACCCGGTGAAAATGGTTCTCGACAACGATCCGACGGGCACAAGAAGGCGAGGTGCGCAGCGGGCAAGGTGGATCGATCAGGTGGAGGATGACTTGCGGACCCTCCGTAGACTGCGTGGTTGGCGACGTGTAGCCATGGACCGAGCCGAATGGAGAAGACTCTTATATACCGCACAGGCCACTTCGGCCTTAGTCTGAATAAATAATAATAAAGAGCCCTAGTGGATGTACTCTAAGAGAGTAAAAAGTAAACAGAGGATTCACTCGTTAACGTACATAAAATCGTAATCAATAATTCAATCGTGTAGGAGTTCTAGGGGCTTAACCATGCAGTGATGCGCGGTTATAAAGGAATACCATGCTGAAGGAGGCCAGGTTCGATTTATCCAGGATAATTTTCCAATGCAGGCCCGAGGTCCAGTGATAGCAGAATTCTACAACCGAAACACCACCTTATTACGTAGTGCTTACAGGAAGTGTTTAGTCTGAGAAAATACAGGAAGTAGTTATTAACGATGAAATTGATGTTTCTGCGTAATGTATTGGAGCACAGTAACCTTCCAGGGTTATCTGCCGTATCAATATTTTACATATATCATTACATATTACTATAGTCCCTCCACATGCCTAAATTTCTCATACAATATTACTGATTTGACTGTAAATATATTGGTTGGGAGGGTGCATCAAGGCATCAATGAAGTTACAATTGGACAATGAAGTGGTAGCCAATCGGAGTCAAGGAAGGAAAATATTAGTCGTTCGCGTCTATTACTTTTATCTCCAACAGCTGTTAATCAGTTGACGCGCCCTTCTTCAAACAAACCATCCCGTGGAAAGCTTGACAAGTATTGAAAATTTCATTATTCTTTTTGTTGGATCATTTTGCTGGAAGGAGATTCTCATTTTCCCGTGGGTTTCGTGAAGTGTCTCTGCTTACAGGTCCACCACCCCCATTTTTGGCCCTTCATACAGCAATATGTTGAATTCAAAATTATATTGAAATTTGACTGTCTAGTGGAACCGCATGCAGAGCAAGACTCTAGCCAGGATGGTCAGTTATCGCTCAGCTTCCGAGCCAAGCGCACGGTTTATTTCGCTACGCTCGACTACGGGAGTCTCTTTTTTCTAGTTTCCTTGCATTTATTCGATTGATTAGCACATCATACACTCGGTTCTAAGCACCCGTGAACGTCGTTGTGGCGGCACGTTTCCGTTGCTGAAATGCAACGCCGCGAAAATACATTCCGCATTGACTATGCGAAAATCCCAAAGAAACCGTCATACGAGGAACTCCACCATTTCGTCGGTAGTGTGCTCGGTATGAAACGCGATGAAGTGATACGTTTGCAGTGCAGTAGATTTCTAAGCTGTGCTTTCGTTAAAGCCAGCAGCCTCTCGGTGGCGGAACGCGTCGTTAGCGAACACGACGGCAAACACGAAATGGAAGTGGACAAGAAAATGTACCCCTTGCGATTGTGGATGGAAGACGGGGGCGTCGACGTGAAATTACACGATCTCTCGGAAGACGTTCAAGACGACACTATCGTCGACTTCATGAAGGAGTATGGAGACGTAATCTCAATTCGCGAGCTGTATTGGGATTCCAAATTCCAATTCGGGACCATCTCCACCGGAGTTCGAGTTGTTCGTATGGTGGTCAAAAAGAACATTCCTACCATCGTCACTTTAGACACTGAAACCACATGCGTTTCTTATGTCGGACAGTTACAGACCTGTCGGCACTGTAACGAGCAAGTGCATAATGGCATCACGTGCATCCAAAATAAGAAGTTGCTACTACAAAAGCTGCACGCCGACAAGAGCTCGTACGTCAGTGTAGTGAAACAATCCACGATGTCGAAAGACACTTCACACAAAACGTCCAACAATATGCCACGTCGCACACTAACGAAAGCAACCGCAGGCCAGCAGGTAACAAACCCAAGAAATGCAAACTCCCCTTCGCCTCCAACATCCAGCACAAATCCTAATGATTTGATGCCACCACCGCCGCTCTCAACACTGACAGTCCCGGCAACTCACGCCGAGAGTGACTTCCCTCCGCTGCGCAACAAACAGCATCCAGCAACGAACGAACAACGATATGCCGACGAAAATGACACCGACAGCTCTACTACATCCACAAACAGCAGACGACTCCGGAACAGACCTCCTGGTAAGAAGATGCGCACTAACGACAAACTCAATATCAACGACGAACAATAAAAGTAATGGATACGAGTAGTTACAATATAGCTACTATCAACATCAATACAATCACAAACGAAACAAAGCTGAATTCCCTCAGAACCTTCATACGAGCACACGAACTCGACATCGTCTTCCTACAAGAAGTCGAAAATGAGAATCTCACGATACCGGGATTCAATGTAGTATGCAACGTCGACTTCATGCGAAAAGGAACAGCAATAGCCGTAAAACAATACATCTCCTTCTCACACGTCGAGAAAAGCTTGGACGGTCGCATTGTCACGATGATGATCGGCAACACAACCGTGTGCTGTTGCTACGCGCACAGCGGCACCAACAACAGAACAGAAAGGGAGCGCTTCTTTAACCAAACCATCGCATACTATCTTCGACACGAGACGGCTTACACAATACTAGCCGGTGACTTTAATTGCGTCATCCGACAATGTGATGCAACCGGTAGTAATCACAGCCCAGCGCTACAACGAGTCATACAACAGCTCCAGCTCATCGATTCATGGCAGAAGCTTCGTCGAAACCACCCAGGCCACACACACATCACACACAACTCTACTTCCCGTCTTGATCGCATTTATACCAGTAGCAGTCTAAGCAACCACCTAAGAGAAACAGATACACACGTTTGCTGTTTCTCTGACCACAAAATCATTACACTGCGCATATGCTTGCCAAATTTAGGAAGAGAACCTGGGCGCAGCTTCTGGACACTTCGCCCCCATCTGCTAACGAATGACATTATCGAGGAATTCCAAACGAAATGGCAATATTGGACGCGCCAAAGGCGTAACTACCCATCGTGGATCTCCTGGTGGATCTCCTTCGTCAAACCAAAAATTAAATCCTTTTTTCGGTGGAAGTCGAAAATTGTGAATGACGGATTCAAGCGTGAATTCCAGCGTCTGTACACAGAACTTAGACAGGCATACGACGATTACTACCGCAATCAAACCGCACTCCTAACCATCAATCACGTGAAAGGTAAAATGCTCTCATTGCAGCGGGAGCACACCAAGACTTTCCTCCGCATAAACGAATCACACGTCGCTGGTGAAGCACTGACGACATTCCAACTCGGAGAACGTAAGAGGAAACGAACTACTATCACAAACTTGCGAGGGGAGGGGACGGGTCTTCGACACGGCCGAAGAAATTGAACAACACCTGTTTGTCTATTTTCAACAACTCTACTCGGGAGAAGAGGAGCACCAACCGACCGACAACACCTTCGAAGTAGATAGAGTAATACCCGATAACGACGAAGCAAACACCGCCTGTACTGAAGAAATAACCACGGCGGAAATTTTCTCGGCAATCCAGAACGCAGCACGCCGAAAATCTCCAGGAAGCGACGGTATCCCGAATGAGTTCTACACCCGAATGTTCAACATAATCCACAGAGAGCTCAACTTAATTTTCAACGAAGCACTTTCCCAACAATTCCCATCAGAATTCGTGAGCGGCGTCATAGTCCTAGTCAAAAAGAAAGGCTGCGATGACACCGCACGATCGTACAGGCCCATCTCTCTATTAAACGCGGACTATAAAATCTTCTCCCGAATACTAAAGTCTAGACTTGAAAAGGTGAACAAAGTCCATCGTATCATCAGTAATGCGCAGAAGTGTCCGAACCCACTCTATAACATCTTCCAAACCACACTGTCTCTTAAAAATCGCTTCGCACAGCTGATCCAGCAAAAACAAAAAAGCATAATTGGTCAGCTTCGACTTCGATCATGAGTTCGATCGTGTCCGGTACTCCTTCCTATATCGGACTCTGTCGGCTCTCGGAGTGAATCAAGACTTCGTCAACCCTCTAGCTCGTATATCCAGCCTCTCAACATCACGCCTACTGGTGAACGGCCATCTCTCAGCAGCTATCCCAATAAAGCGCTCGGTTCGCCAAGGCGATACGATATCTAGCCTGCTATTTGTCTTCTACCTACACCCTCTCATCATCAAACTCGAGCGGATACGCGGAAACAATCTGGTCGTGGCATATGCTGATGATATTTCTATCATATCGAACACCATTCAAGCCATCAATGAATCCAAAGCCTTCTTCTCTCGCTTCCAGTTTGCATCTGGAGCGAAATTGAATCTTCGGAAAACTGTTTCGGTAGACATCGGCGACATCAACGGCCCCAACACACTCAACGTACCATGGCTCCAAACAGCAAACACTGTGAAGATCTTGGGTGTTGTTTTCGCCAACAGTATCCGTCTCATGGTTAAACTCAACTGGGACATGATGATCAACCATTTCTCCCACATCGCTTGGCTCCACTCTGGACGAACACTCTCTTTGCACCAGAAGGTTACTCTCTTTAACATGTATGCAAGCTCAAAGGTATGGTATCTCTCCTCAATCCTTCCCCCGTCATCTATCCACATGGCAAAACTAACAAAAATGATGGGAATCTTCATTTGGCGCGGAGCCCCTGCACGCATCCCAATGACACAGTTAGCACGATCGAAAGACAAGGGTGGCCTGGAATTGCAACTCTTCACGATCAAATGCAAGTCGCTACTGTTTAATCGACACCTCCAGGAAATCAATAGCATGCCATACTATCTTTCTCTTCTGCAACCAACAAACAACGGCCCGGTCCGCTGTCTAGCAGACCTTCCCGATGTGAGAGCAGTCAGGCAACTGCAAAACCAAATCCCCGATCAGTTGATGATTAATCCAGCGTCTGGTGCTGTCTATAAACACCTCGCAGAACAGACAGACGAACCTAAAATCCAATTGGCATACCCTAACGCACGTTGGACGACTATCTGGCGTAATATTTCAGGTCCAAGTCTCTCTCCAGCACAGAAACACAACCTATACATGCTCGTCAACGAGAAATTCGCACATTGAAAATTGCACCACTCCATTGGATGCGGAGAATGAGTAGTGCCTTGACAGCATTGGTACAGTGGAAACTATTTCTCACAATCTCAGAATCGCATCAATCACGCCTGGAAGACGACAGTTCGCATTCACCGACTTGTTAAGGCCAACTCTAAGCGGAATAGTACCTACGCTGAGAACAAAAATATTAAAGCTATTTATCGCTTACATCACTTTTATTGACAACGACAATGGAAGAATTGATGTACCAGCACTAGAATTCCATTTGTCATGTGAAGATTGAATTATTACCCTGTAATTAACTTTTAGCTTTCTCGATCAATAAATGTTTTAACAATAAAAAAAAACTACATACATACATACATGCAACAGTGAGGACAAAATTTCTCAGCCTAACCAAATCATACTGAATAGGGGACGAGGTTAATTCACCAATTCATTGAGAGTATTTTTTCTCGGTGCTAGAATGCATTAATGCAGGTCGCTGCATCAAATATTGTTTTAGAGCTTTCTAAAACATGAACTTCACCCCTGAACATTGAATAAAATCGTTTTTAAATAAAAAAATAAGTTTTCTAAGGAAACATCGAAAAATTCCGGGATCCCGGGATTTCCCGGGATATACGAACAAGTTCATCCCGAATCCCAGGACAACGAAAATGGCTGTTTGGACTGCTCGGTTCGAAGCTGTGCAACGCAAGTTCGTACGATATGCCCTGCGTCATCTCCCATGGACGGACCCGCTGAATTTACCACCGTATGCTGATCGCTGTAGTCTGCTGGAGCTAGATACTCTTAATAGGCGGAGAAACGTGGCGCAATCCGTTTTCATCGCTAAACTTCTGTTATCCGAGTACGACGTGCCAGATTTGTTGGCAAAAATTCCATTGTAGGCACCCTCACGATCCCTTCGACCTCGAGATTTGCTCTTCGAAGAAAGGCATAACACTAATTATGCTGCCAATAGCTGCTTTGTCACTATGATCCGCCATTTCTACGAGGTGTCGGACCAATTCGACTTCAACATCAGTTCATCCGCGTTTCGTCAACGGCTAAGCAGATATTTTATCAACTGACCTTTAGTTTTAAATTTTCATGTAGACGACTCAGTCAGATGAAATAAGCAAAATAAATAAATAAATAAACTGTTTCATGGAGTACAAGATTGTGCCACCTGAATGGCGACAGGTCAACGTAATAGCTATTCAAAAGCCTGGGAAACCAGTGTCTAATCACAATTCATACCGACCGATTGCCATGCTATCATGCATAAGAAAATTATTGGAGAATCATTTCCAGAGTCGACCATTGGGTCGAAGAAAATGCATTGCTTTCAAATACTCAGTATGGATTTCGAAAAGAGAAAGGAACAAACGATTGTCTAGCGTCCCAACAAACATTCACTAATTGAACTAACATCAGTGTAATGATATAATTCAGCCCTGTGTTAAATTGTGTCTGTACTATTTCTTATCGCAACTTCTGTTCAAGCTTTGTTTACACAATTTTGGCAAAGTTATACAACTGCAACATCTCATTTTGAAAAACAACTTTATTATTATTTTACTAAGCCTCAATTCAGCTACATGTGAATTCTTCGAAAATAATAACGCATTGAAGGAAACATCGTCAAAATCTCCAATGAACGTATTTTGAAGCAATTGCTATTTTAATACAACCATTTTAAAAATTTTCTAAATCGGGTTTCGAACTGCTGACATTTTATCATCCGCCGGTAACGTTGTCATCTGCGCCATCCTTGATTTATAAATCGGCCCTTAGTGCATAACATAAATAATCTTATTGCTGAATATGAATCATAATTGGACTCTTATTCAATACGTCAATCTGTCAAACTACAGTTTGTTTATAACTGTACAAGATTTTTATTTCAACCATTGTTCATGCTATTTATGAATTTATGAAAATGTTTTTTTTTGTTCTTTATTTGAGTGATTTTTAAGATTAACAAAGTTCATTACTATGAAAATGAAATCAATTTATATTCGGGCTTCCTCAGAATCTCTTGACAAACGGTTGCGATATGATTGTCAAATGCTGAGATTATTCCAATTTCGCCGCAATAAAGATCAACATCCATGCGATAATATTGGGATTTCACACGTAATGTCCGGCTTTTAGCAAATTTAATTCCGCATGAATGCATGATTTTTTTTCATTGGTCCAGCAGTTTTGTTCGTTAAAATCTCCGACAGCTTATTAAATCACGAATATAAAAAGCATGTCTTGAAAATAAATCATAATTTTTTTATAAATCAAATTTTCCAGATCTAGAATCCAGATTTTCTCTCAAACAGGAAAAAAGCATAATGTTTTCTTCCACTGTGCGATAGATCAGATAAATGTGAAATCCAATGGTTAAGAAGGACAAAGGTTAAGAAGGTTGTCCAATGCTTGCTTATTAACTTACTATTCAAATTCAATCCGACCACCCTTTTAGAGCATCACATCATAGTCGAACAGAGAACTTTTAAAATCATTAGTTCAGCACATTGTTAAACTTCCCCAATGTGCTGAAATGTGATAAAACGAAAACGTTAGTTCGACTTCAAATAAAGGTAGTAAACAAATAAATAGGGCATGTCGAATATTAGTTAGATTAAATGCTGAAATGAAATCTGTCTAGAGAATTATTCAGCATCCATTTTATTCAGCTACAAAGATCACAAATAAACAAAAATTCAACCTAGATGCTTATTTGTAGCTTGTCGTTGTTTGTTGGGGTTGCTTTCTTCAGATATACAACTGGCCTTTGCGCACAAGGAGCAATTGGCTTTTTGGATATTAAGGGCGCTTTTGATTCAGTTTCTAAACAAGTACTGTCAGACAATCTGCACAGTAGTGGATTACCCGTTATTTTGAATAATTTCTTGTACAATTTGTTGTCAGAAAAACAAATGAACTTTACACTCGGCACTCTGACAACTTCCAGAACTAGCTACATGGGCCTTCCCCAAGGTTCATGTTTAAGTCGCTTGCTTTATAATTGCTATGTTGAAGATATTGACAATTGTTTGGAAGAACAATGCACGCTCAGACAACTTGCATATTGACAAATGTTTGGAAGAACAATGCACGCTCAGACAACTTGCAGATGATGCCGTGGTCTCTCTAAGAGGTCCATGTGCAGCTGTCTTGCAAGGACAAATGCAAAGTACCCTAGATAATCTGACTGTTTGGGCCAGACATTTGGGGATCGAGTTTTCACCGCAAAAAACTCAGTTGATTGTGTTTACTAAGAAGCGGTATCCTGCTCAACTGAAACTAAAACTGTTGAATGATGACATCAACCAATCTTTATCTTCTAAATACCTTGGGGTCGTGTTTGATTCTAAATGTACTTGGAAACTTCATTTTGAGTATTTGATACAAAAATGCCGGAAAAGGATCCATTTTCTACGTTCTATCTCCGGAACCTGGATGGCTGCTCACCCGGAAGACCTCATCAAACTCTATAGAACGACTATTCTCTCTGTTTTAGAGTATGGCTCTTTCTGCTTCCTCTCAGCAGCTGATTGCCACCTGATCAAATTGGAACGAATTCGGTATCGTTGTTTGCGTATTGCCCTTGGCTGTATGCATTCAACGCAAACATGAGCCTGGAGGTGCTTGCTGGAGTCAGTCCTTTAAAACACACAGCTCTCACTTAGAATACTCGTCAAATGTGGAACAAGTAACACACTTGTCTTAGATAACTTCGATAAAATGATTGAACTGTCTTGTCGTTCAAGATTCCTTAGAGTTTATCTCAACTACATATCAACAGATCTTTGTCTTCCGTGTTATAATCCACCTCGAATTCACTTCACCAACGACAGTTCCTCCATTGAACACGATCTGTCCATGAAACATGCTATTCAAAGAATACCAGATCATCTTCAACAAACATCTATTCCCTCCCTTTTTTCAGAAAAATATGAACATGTCAATTGCAACAACAGATAATTAACTGATGGTTCTCGCATTAACGGATCCACTGGCTTCGGTGTATTCAATGTAACTTCAAACACCTTCCGAAAAATTCAGGAACCGTGCTCGGTTTATGTTGCTGAGCTGGCACCAATTAACTTCGCTTTGGGGATAATTTCCAATCAGCCCGTAGACCATTGTTTCATCTTCTCGGATAGTCTTAGTTCTATCGAGGCACTCCGGTCGATGAAACCTGTTAAGCACGCATCTTACTTTCTTACAAACATAAGAGAGCAGATGCGTGTTTTGGTCGAAAGATCATTAAAGATTACCTTTCTTTGGGTCCCATCTCACTGCTCAATCTACGGCAATGAGAAGGCAGACTCGCTGGCAAAGGTGGGCGCACAGGAAGGTGAAGTTTATGATAGACAATACTCGAGCAACGAATTTTTCCCATTAGTCCGTCAGAGTACTCTTCAAAGTTGGCAAAGAAATTGGACACACAACGAACTTGAACGGTGGCTATTTTCAATAGCTCCAAAAGTTTCTGGGCGAGCGTGGTTCAGAGGTGAGGACTTAAGTCGAGGCTTCATTCGCGTGATGTCGAGACTTATGTCTAATCACTATTCACTAAACGCACATCTGATTATGATTATGATGACATCGATCACGTAGTTTGGTCCTGCTCGGAAAATGATGCCTCCAGAGAGCAATTATTGGATACCCTTGTGGCCCGAGGTAAACAACCCTTCAGGGAAGTTCGCGGTGTTTTGGGAGATCGTGATGTTGTCTATATGCAGGCCATTTATAGTTTTTTTTGTGCTTCTGACATCAAAATCTAACATTTGGTTTTTTTTCTTTCTTCAAAGTTTTTTTTTGTTCTGTCTCTGCCTTTTTGTTCCGTAAAGCTCCATAGCTCTTGCCATCCGGAAGATGCTCCCAGTCGAACCATTCCTCGAGCACGACGACACGCCACATCGTCACTGACGCCAAATGCCCGGATGAGAAGCTGAAATTTCCTGATCCCAAATCCTAAGCCCCGTCCATCCTTTAACATTGTAAACTAACCTCGAGTCACCACGAGTACGCTGGCTTCTACCCCCCTCTTACTAACCGTATAATAAAATGATATGGATTGTATATATCACAAATGGCTCCGTAAAGTGTTATACACGCCTGAGCCTACCAAATAAACGAAATTGAAAAAAAAACATGTAACCGTAAGGCTCTCGCCTGCTCGGCTTAAATCAGATCATGAGAAAAAATCGGGTTAATCTAAGCCTACTTGATGCTCTGCCGTGGGGCAAGTTATGAGCTTCCTAAGATCTTTGAAATTGAATGTTCGATGATTCATCGTTTATTGATCTTCAACGCTCACTAATGGAAGCTGATTGAGTGAAGCGAATCACTTGGTAACACAACAATGAGCGTCGTTCCGGTGCGCTGATAGAAGAAGTCATTCAAGCATTCTAAAAATGAAGACCTCCATGAGTCTGGAACTCTAGTACACTGAATGGAGGCGTTGGAGGGCAAATAAAGGAGAACGTATGATGTGATTTGATTGTTTGGTTTCATTGTACTAGAGCAAGCGGGGTACGAATGCAAAAATCGTTGGTTACATGGATACCTCACCACGCCTTGGCTTGTTAGACGGTGTTGCTTATTGTTTATCACAGCAACGATCGCTCCTACACAGATAGAAAAATCCACTGAAATTTACGCTAAAAATCATGCACATATTTAAATGGAACGCCATTATTAGCGCAATTCCACACGAGATATAGCCTAAATGTATGCAATATTTGACGTGAATCGTCAATATTGCATACACGTTGTAAACAATCTTGTTAGGAAGAGGATCATTCCAGCGTAGAATAGCGTAAATTTCCGCATGTTAAGTTTTACGTGCTGTTTATTTTTCATATTTTTTTTCTGTGTACTCATTGTTTGACATCCATCTGAGTGAGGCAGTTCACTTATTGGCTATGGATGTAGCATAGATTGCAAAAGATCAATGCTCACAATGCTCACTCACACTTCCAATGCCTGCTCTCGTGTGTTTTATTTGTGATGGCGAAGTATCAGAAGTAGAGTACCTCCTGTGAAGTTCCAATGAGATCACTGGTGTAATTCTAGCTGCTTCGATAGGGGAGTGATGCGTCATATGTCGGTTTTATTATTATTTATTCAGCCTAAGGCCGGAGTGGCCTCTGCGGTACATAACAGTAGTCTCCGTCTACTGCTGTACGTTACCAGTCACGCAGTCTACGGAGAGTCCGTGAATCGTCTTCCACCTTGATCGCTGCACACCTCGCCTTATTGTGCCTGTCGAATCGTTGTAGAGAACCTTTTTTTACTCCAAGTGCTCGTCCACAAGCATTGTCCAGACCTCGTACGTACGCTTTCCTGCCACGTTGCGTCTCCGAATTTGTCTGCTGATATCGTTATCGGAAGTCAAATGAGCCCAAGTACACGAATTCTTCAACCACCTTGTTTTTGTCGAATAGCCGTTGTTTTCTCTTGAGCCTACTTCGTCTTCAACGTGTTAATCACTAGCATGGAGAACTGGAGTGCGATAAGCTGCAGCGAGCCTACTGGTTGACTGCTATCGAGTGTCAGAGGTGGCATGCCACAAATGGTCTTCCAGCTTCCAATTGGCCACACTATCACTCGTAGTGCGAGGTGCACATAGTGCGCAAGGATCAGTCATTGCCCCTGAAATATTCCTGGTTAGTGCTAGGAAACCGACTAGTGCAAAGGGATTTGATTTTAGTGAGTCGAGTGTAGTTAATCCATACTCACACTACATTGGATACGCTTGACCAATGTGCAGAATGGAGATTTCCGTTGCCATTTTCTAAAACAATTGAAGGTCTTATGCCTTGCGTTCGTTTTTTTCCATAATGTCAGCGAACATTGTGCGCAGAACTTTACTCTTAATCACACCGACCACAAGAAAGTTTGCCTCCATAAAAATCCATTATATATGAATCCGAAATTTGTAGCACATTTTGTCATCTTGTATCCGTCGGATCGCTATTTGATTTATATAGAGAATTATGATAAAAACAAGCATTTTCGGAGGACTAAAATTTATATGAGATGTCAATTGAAGTCAGCACTTCAATGGACTACTTTAGAAACGTTTTTTTATTACTACAATTTTTTGTAAGGACATGGCCGACGCTATTGTTAATTTCAAATATTATTTATTATTGAATTTGTCTTATGAAATTGTCTAATTAGTTTTGATTACATTATGTTTTGATTATCATTCTTAAGTTTGTTTGAGCTACAATCTCCAAGTTATGAATAATATCGCAAAAATGGCAATTATGATGCCATGCATCACTTAAACACACTCCACATACTTTGTAGTACATATTCTAAGTATTTAGCTTCAATCAGGCAAACAAAAAAAATGAAATTTTGTATGAAATTTCTTTCCCGTTTTTGGCAACATTAAAATCCCGTCGTGTTGCCAAAATCGGGAAGGGACTGTAATTTAGGGTTTTTTTCCTGTTCGGGTGTGCCACTGCGACCAGTTATTAGATCTATTGTAGCGTTACCCGTATCTTTAGTGTTTAAGTGCATGTCGAATTACTCCATTACTATTGATAAGCAATGCAGTATCGGTTTCGATACAGTTGTTGTTTTGTTTTCTCAAGATCACCATGACAAGGCCCCGCTATTTAGACCCTTCACAGAGAGCTATCCCATTGAAGGCGCGCCCCTTATCAATAGGAAATCAATCCTGTCTTGAGAAAACAGAACAGTAATACTATTTTGGCCATGCATCGGAGCCCTAGCCACATCCTTGTCTTGCTTCTAGAATATCACCCGTAAAACTCTTAAAACCCGGGATTTAGCTCTGTCTACAAGACCATTTCAAGCAAGAGAATTTGTTCAGTAATAAGAACTTCCGTGTGTTCCTCTCACTACCATTTTTCACCAGTTCAAGAAGAGTTAGTACGTATTTAAACCCCTAACTCGACTTTTCCAGCAGTCAGTTCAACCTAGGGACGGGTACCGAGGTTTTTTAACTAATTGCTTGAAAAGTTGTTTCCGCTGCATACAGTTTAGCCTCAAACCAGAGGAATTCGAGTCTTTGAACTGTCTGCAAGGTAACATTAATTATGTTTTATTTCTGAGACTGCTGTTGGTAGCGGGGACTAAATACGATGAATCCTTAATTACCACAACTTATTGCCCTAGCTAGGAAAATGGATTAAGCTAGGGCTCTGTTTGATAGATCTTACACCGCAACACACTACGTTAAAGTGATCTACCGTGTTACGGGATTAAGGATTTTAGGGTTATAAAGTTGTTTACTTTAGGATAAAATTGACTTTTTCGATAAAAAAATGATCGTTTTTCCAAAGGAAATATTTTTCACCAACATATCTAGGATAAAAAACTAAACCCGTAAGGCAATTAAGGAACTAAAGAGCTTTCATCTCATATATAATGTAGGGGAACGGTTCGCCACTTCATCTCATAGCTCCTATTTCAATCCCATCAAAAACAAAGCAATGGAAAGGAATTTGGTTTGTTTATTATTTTTATGATTTTTTCAGCAGTGAGCACGCATGTTGACAAAAAGAAGCGACAAAATTGGTGCCGTATTTCTTTGTTTAGCGATGAGATGGATATATGTACAGTGAGATGGAAATCGGAACATTCCTAGAAGCGCCAACTCAAGAATTTCTAAGAAAATCGCAATTTTCTGCAACACTGTTTATTCTTAAGAAAGTTCGCACAAATTTCGACCCTACTTATGTTGATGATTTCCGATCTGGTGAAAACTGTCCAAACTTTTTTGTCTAAGTCTAAGAAATTAAAAATCAGAATTTTCTATTAGGGGAGTGTAGGGTAAAATAGTCCTTTAAAAATAAATGTCAAAAAATACATCAATTTTTATGTGAGTTCTAGCAGAAAATACATAAGTTTAAAAACACTATTTCTTCTTCCTTTCAATTCATCTATATTTTTCGTCTCAATAGATACGTATATCCTTCGCTGATCTATAATTAGATAACAAACTATTTGTAGAACAATTTCCAACAGAAGTAAAATAGGAGCAAAATAAGTGCCTTAAACATTGGCACGTCTTTCGCAAACTGGAACGTGCTTGTTAACATTTTTTTTAATAAGCTACAATTAATGTGGGTACCGGTAGTGATGTTGCTTTTACAGCTATGCGAAAAAAAAAACAATTATTCTTAACGACAAATGAGCAATTTCAGTAAATTGGGTAAAATAGCCTTGTAAAAATAAAATGTCAAAAATTCATAAATTTTTATATGTAAGCTCAAGCAGAATATACATCAAACTTATTGAAACTTATTTCAGTGCGCCGACTTAAGAACAATCAATCAAATTATGAGTTTCTGCACATTGCACTGTTTGTTTGCAACGCAACTCCATTTTATCGAGCATCTGGCTGAAACTTACAAGGTTTATTTCTATATGTAGATGAAACTATTTGGCAAAATATTGGGATGGGGAGAGATGGGTAAAATAGTTCTCCAAATATAAATAATGTTACGAAACAAGATAATCCTAACCACACTTCTTAGATTTGATATATACATTTTTCCATTTCCTCATGCCGAATACTATTGACTAATTTTTCTTTGTTCCACAGCTCCCAGGCGGTACAGCCGAATCAGATGGAAGAATTCGGATTGGTGATATTATAACTAGTCTTGATTCCGAAAAGTTAAGCAATTTGTCATATGATGATTGTTCACTTTTGTTCAAAACTGCTCAAGGAAAAATATTTCTTTCAATTTTAAGACCAAAGCCGAAAAATCGTGCAGTGTAGATAAGTAATGTTTTCTAATATATATGTAAGGTTTTTAATTTATTAATTTAGCTACGAACATAGACAAATGCGCCTTAGTAGAGGTATTTAATAGTGAAAATTAACAATGTTAATTGTCCAAAAGTTCTAAAATAAACCGACATTTGTTATATAGGATCAGTGTACCAGTATTGGCTATAGTTAGTCGTCATATCATGATAAAGTCGATTTCCTCGATATTCTCTCAACAAACGGATGATGTCTGGACATTAGGTAGTAGTTTAAGATTTATTTAGTTTTTATGTAAACCGCTTAAAATTTTTTAAAAGAAGTTTCAAAACTAGTTAAATATGAACTAGCTATGACCATAGTTTTCTAGTTGTCAACTGTCATAATCAGTTGGCCATAAAGGTAAAGAGTTGTAGATTAAAATGGTTATTTAGTCTTCAATAAAACACAAAAAACAATTGAAATGTCTTAAAGAAGTGAGAAAATAATCAAAGGTTCAATAACCTATTAACATTCATGTAAATGGTTCAATGATGCTATATTGTTAAAATATATTGCATATTTTTTAAATATGAATAAGAAAAGAAATAAAGCACTTAGGAACAAGTTACATGCATATCAATCACTGTAGCATCCCTGCTACCATTCTAATTTCGCCGTAATTAATCAATATCCTCATTGTTCATCCGCAACAAAGCATCCACACTATTCAAGCTATTCATTAGGGTGTCCCAAAAAAAATCGATGTTCGAAAAGTCATGGTGCTCAACCCTGAAATGAAAGATATACCTGTCTGGATAATTTTTGTAGAACAAACCGAATTTCTAAAAAATCGTTTAGAGGTCGCGCTAGATCGATTTTTGAAAAATGACCTTTTTTTAGGTAAAAAATCAAATATTGGGTCCTTTCACAATTTTTTTGAGGGTCACCCATTCGTTTTATATTTTTTTATTTTTCTGTGGATCTTTGCCCATTGTCTCCATGAATTAGTTTTTGGTATTATGTGTTTTTACAGTCTGCAGAACTTTTTAAATATCGAAAAAAGCACATTTTTTTGACTAATTTTCGAAGTTATTTCATTCTCACACAAATAATATTTTTTTCTCATTCAGAAAAATTTACATACTACAAAGAGCTATTTATAAGAAGTATTTTCATAAAAAAGATCCAAGAAATGTTGTTCTGGGGCTGAGATATAGCAGTTTTAGTAAATAGTCAAAAAGTGTACAAATTCGGTACTTTTTCTTTACATGTTATAATTTCATCAAGATTGCACCAATATTTTAATTTAAATTAAAAACAATTCAAAAGCAAATAAATGGGAATATTTTCTAGGTAACATAGCTTTTCTTTCCGATGGAGTTTGTTACCTGAATTACAGGATTTGGTCGGAGTATATGGATGGAGCCAGTTATAAAATTATATCACACCCAACAGTTAATATGTAGCAATATACAAGTAATCAGGTTTACTATGATCTCTTTATTAGTGTCGATTCAATCATAGTATGCTTTTCATCGTTTACAAAAAACAAGGCAGGCTCAGCACGTATGTAAACATTCAGTTTGAACGTAAACATGTGTCGTCACTACTATCTTCGCACAAGCTGAACTGAGATGATGCTCTACGGTCTCAGCATGCTTACTTCTGTACTCTCACATGTGGCGATGAAATATGCGTCACTCTTGACGTGTCACTTTTCTTACGAGCCTACCTTGTTGTCTGTATACCGTGATGCTTTTGATATGTCATATGACAGTCAAACAATTTTTTCGTCGTATCAGTTCGACAGCTTTTCCATGAGTTCACTTGAGATATTGCAAAAGTAAAAATGGAATAAACTTGAAGTAAAAACGAAAAAATGACACTTCAAGTGAGACGCATATTTTATTGCCACATGTTTGAGTACAAAATTAAGCATGCTGAGACCGTAGAGCATCGTCTCAGTTCAGC
Organism: Armigeres subalbatus; assembly: GCF_024139115.2. NCBI lineage: Eukaryota > Metazoa > Arthropoda > Insecta > Diptera > Culicidae > Armigeres > Armigeres subalbatus. The sequence continues at coordinate 225,089,253 of NC_085140.1, forward strand.
TTGTGCGATAATAGTAGTGACGACACATGTTTACGTTCAAACTGAATGTTTACATACGTACTGAGCCTGCCTTGTTTTTTATATACCGTGAAAAGCATCCTATGATTTAATCAAAACTAATAAAGAGATCATAGTAAACCTAATTACTTGTATATTGCTACATATTAACTGTTGGGTGTGATATAATTTTATAACTGGCTCCATCCATATACTCCGACCAAATCCTGTAATTCAGGTAACGAACTCCATCGGAAAGAAAAGCTATGTTACTTAGAAAATATTCCCATTTATTTGCTTTTGAATTGTTTTTAATTTAAATTAAAATATTGGTGCAATCTTGATGAAATTATAACATGTAAAGAAAAAGTACCGAATTTATACACTTTTTGACTATTTACTAAAACTGCTATATCTCAGCCCCAGAACAACATTTCTTGGATCTTTTTTTATGAAAATACTCCTTATAAATAGCTCTTTGTAGTATGTAAGTTTTTATGAATGAGAAAAAAATATTTTTTGTGTGAGAATGAAATAACTTGGAAATTTAGTCAAAAAAATGTGCTTTTTTCGATATTCAAAAGGTTCTGCAGACTGTAAAAACACATAATACCAAGAACTAATTCATGGATACAATGGGCAAAGATCCACAGAAAAATAAAAAAATATAAAACGAATGGGTGATCTTCAAAAAAAATTGTGAAAGGACCCAATATTTGATTTTTTACCTAAAAAATGGTCATTTTTCAAAAATCGATCTAGCGCGACCTCTAAACGATTTTTTAGAAATTCGGTTTGTTCTACAAAAATTATCCAGACAGGTATATCTTTCATTTCAGGGTTGAGCACCATGACTTTTCGAACATCGATTTTTTTTGGGACACCCTACTATTCATGCTCATCTGCCTAACAATTTCATATCATTTATTTAGCTTACATCTAAACAGATAACACAGAATAAACAATTTGACGCCATAATACACGGTTTGAGGCCGCATCTCTCCATCAAATTCGCCCCACGCTCGCCATGTAGTTCTGTATCTGATCAGCCCACCTCACTCGTTGCGCTCCACGCCGTCTCGTACCTCCCAATTTGAAAGCGAACACTATCTTTGCAGGGTTGATGTGCGGCATTCTTGCAACATGCCCAGCCCATCGGCTTTAGCTACCTTGTGAGTTAGGGTGGTGCGGTACAATGCGCGGCTACAAAGCCAGACCATCCTGAGGGTGGCAGGGTTCGAATCCCGGTCTGGTCTAAGAAATTTTCGGGTTGGAAATTGTCTTGACTTCCCTGAGCATAAAAGTAACATCGTGTTACATGATATACAAATGCAAAAATCGTAACTTAGCTTAGAAACCTTGTGGTTGATAACTGTGGAAGAGCTTAATGAAGCTGCGAGGCGGCAATGTCCCAGTGGGGGATGACCAATGGCCAATGAAGAAGAAGTGGATACTGGGTTCACCGTAGAACTCGAGCTCGTGCTTCATTGTTCGCCACCATACACCGTTTTCTTGCACACCGCCAAATATGGTCTGAAACACTCGTTACTCGAATACTCCAATTGCGTGCAAGTTCTCCTCAAGAATTGTCCATGATTCATGTCCGTAGAGAACTACCGGTCTTATTAGCGTTTTGTACATGACACATTTGGTGCAGTGGTGAATCTTTTTTGACCGGGTTTTCTTCTGAAGCCCGTAGTAGGCCAGACTTCCACAGATGATGCGCCTTCGTATTCCACGACTAACATTATTATCAGCCGTTAGCAAGGGTCCAAGGTAGACGAATTCATCGACCACCTCGAAGGTATCCCCTGCTATCGAAACACTGCTTCCCAGGCGGGCCCTGCCGCGCTCGGTTCCACCCACTAGCATGTTTCTTCGATGCATTCCCGAGCAGCACAAATCAGGCTAAAATGGTTGCAGCAACTTCATTGTGACTACATCTGGTCACATAGAAGTTGCAGTAACCTATGTGAGACATGTGTGCTGCTAGGGTTCACCACCATTCCAACTTTTGTTGCTTCATGTTTCAGGCGGGTGTGCAGCTCTGCCACTTTTGCAAATATTCGGTAGACAATGTCCATGTCATCCGTGGAACAAATTAATTGATCCATTCAATTGAAAATCGTACCCTGGCTTTTACACCCGACTCTGGCTTCGACATTCGCGACTCCATTGCCTTGATTTTCACTGTCTGTACTCTTAGCGCCATTTAAATGTTCCTCGTCGTGCTGCTTCCACCTTTCGATTACCACACATTCGTCCGTCAAGATACTCCCATCATTATCCCTACACATCTCAGCTCTCTGCACAAAGCCATGGCGGGATACGTTGAGCTTCGCATAGACCTTGCATGTTTCTTGCGAACGGCACAGCTGTTCCATCTCCTCGCACTCCGCTTATTCCAGGCGGCATTTATTTTCTTGAAAAAAATGGCGGGTCTGCTGTCTCCGCTGCCGTCTATAACGTACCACGTTCGGCCGGGTCCCTTGCTGCAGCGTGACCGCCTGCGCCGCGTTTTTCTTTTCCAGAATCTGTCTGCAATCTTCGTCGAACCAATCGTTCCGTTGACTTCGTCCAACATACCCGACGTTGTTCTCCGCTGCGTCGTTAATGGCTGCTTTAACTGTATTCCAGCAGTCCTTGAGAGGGGTCCCATCGAGCTCACCCGCTGCCTCCATATTCTGCGCGTATTCAGTGTCGACATCAGGTTGGTTCAGTCACTCTAGGTCTTACTGTGGTGGCCGTCATTGTTGATGACGGATAGTTTTTTGCGCAGTTTAACCATCACTAGATAGTTCTCAGAGGCGATATTAGAGCCACGATATGTCCTGACGTCGATAATGTCGGAGAAGTGCCGTCCGTCAATCAGAAGTGGTCGATTTTCTGTCTGCAGTGGTGATCTCCATGTGTATCGATACGGAAGGCTGTGTTGGAAGTAGGTGCTGCGAATGACCATATTTTTGGGGTCAGCGTAATCAATTAGTCGTAGGCCGTTTTCGTTCGTCGGCGCTGAACTTTCCAATAGTCGGTCCAAACTCCTCCTCTTGGCCAACCTGAGCGTTCTAATCTCCTATAATGATTTTGACTTGGACAGCAGTCGTACTAACGTTCCAGCTGCGCGTAAAACGCGTCCTTATCATCATCAGTGCTTCCGAAGTGTGGACCAAGATGAATACACAGCTAGGTGTTGCAATGTGCTCAGTTTGTGGAAGAGAAGAAGGCGGGGGTGAAAAATTCATTTTCAGTGCAAAACGACAACAAGCCGGCTGGCTCTCCCATACTAAAATCCAAGATGGCTGAATCGTGAATTTGGCAGATTGGAACACCTAGTGGTGTATTCATCTCGGTGTGGACTATGGAGGTTGATTATGCTTCAGTTGAAGAACAGGCATTTGATCCTCAACCTACACATTCTTTCATTGATTGGCCACCACCCGATCACGCGTCTTTGCACATCGCTCATCACTATGAAAGCTGTTCCCAGCTCGTGTGTGTTGCCGCAGCTCTGGTGGATGGTGTAGTATACTATATATCCACAATTGCATGACAAACCCAGTATATCGAAAACAATAAAAATCACACAATAATCATCCGAGCAATAAATTAATGACCCCATAGCACAAACTATGCAATTGAGAACGACATATACATATGGAAGTAATGATAATGACATATGGAAGTCATTAAACACCGAGTAACATCATTCTATCATCTCTCTCTACCTTCACTTATGAGGTCCAAAATCGATGGCAGGCAGTTCAAAGGTGTCAAATGACTAGCCAAGGCAAAGTGCATAATAATAATCGATACGGCTGATGGGTCAAAGAAGAGTTTGTTTGGAACTTTTGTTACTCCAGTTGTATCACTATCAAATTATATAACTCTTTCTTTCATGTATATTTCCCATTTAAAACTGAGACCTTGAAATGAATAAATAACAGCTGAACCCTAATAAACAGAGATTCTGATTTTCGAGCTCGACCCGACTGGTTCACACCAGGCTATCGACTACTTTAGTTTCAAGTTATTATTATTGAGACCCTAACTGGAACACTCCAGTTGGACAATCTCGTGTGGAAAGAAAGTGTCCATGAAAAGGTATTAAGTGTAAAAAATGATCTTAGTAAATGGCGACCGGACTTCGAATCGCAGCAATCTTAAGAAAATCATTGAAGACTCAGAAACGTTTATTCAGGGAAAGTGAAAAAGCTGATATGGAAGAAGCTGAATGAACAAAACACAGATTGTGATAGAAATTAAAATGTATAAAAAAAGTATAATTGTGCTGGGAACAGTGAGTGGAATAATAAATTTCTTGTAGGGTACAGGATAAGCGTATAGAGATTATTATTATTTTTTTTCCAAGTTCGTTTATTTGGTAGGCTCAGGCGTGTATAACACTTTACGGAGCCATATTTCTTTGTAATATATACAATCAATGACATTTTTTTTTTCAGTTAGTAAGAGAGGGATAGGAGCCAGCGTACTCGTGGTGACTCGAGGTTAGTTTACAATATTAAAGGATGGACGAGGCTTAGGATTCGGAATCAAGGAATTTCGGCTGCTGATCCGGGCATTTGGCGTAAGGGACGATGTGGCGTGTCGTCGTGCTCGAGGATTGGTTCTACTGTGAGCGTCTTCCGGATGGCCTGAGTAACGGAGATCTACGGAACATAGAGACAGAGACAGTACGAAAAAAAAACTTTGACAGAAGAAAAAAAAATTAGATTTTGATGTCAGAATCACAAATGAAACTATAAATGGCCTGCATATAGATCGCATCACGATCCCCCAAAACACCTCGAATTTCCCTGAAGGGTTGTTTACCTCGGGCCACTAGGGTATCCAATAGTCGCTCTCTGGAGGCGTCCTTTTCCGAGCAGAACCAAACTACGTGATCGATGTCATCATAACCGGCTCCGCACCTACATAAGTTGCTATCGACAAGGTTTATTCTGTACAGATGTGCGTTTAGTGAATAGTGATTGGACATAAGTCTCGACATCACGCGAATGAAGCCTCGACTTAAGTCCTCACCTCTGAACCACGCTCGCCCAGAAACTTTTGGAACTATGGAAAATAGCCACCGTCCGAGTTCATTGTGTGTCCAATTCCTTTGCCAACTTTGAAGAGTACTCTGACGGACTAATGGGAAAAACTCGTTACTCGAGAGTTGTCTATCATAAACCTCACCTTCCTGTGCGCCCACCTTTGCCAGCGAGTCTGCCTTCTCATTGCCGTAGATTGAGCAGTGAGATGGGACCCATACAAAGGTAATCTTGAATGATCTTTCGACCAAAACACGCATCTGCTCTCTTATGTTTGTAAGAAAGTAAGATGCGTGCTTAACAGGTTTCATCGACCGGAGTGCCTCGATAGAACTAAGACTATCCGAGAAGATGAAATAATGGTCTACGGGCTGATTGGAAATTATCCCCAAAGCGAAGTTAATTGCTGCCAGCTCAGCAACATAAACCGAACACGGTTCCTGAAGTTTTCGGAAGGTGGTTGAAGTTACATTGAAAACACCGAAGCCAGTGGATCCGTTGATGCGAGAACCATCAGTGAAATATCTGTTGTTGCAATTGACATGTTCATATTTTTCAGAAGTGAGGGAATAGATATTTGTCGAAGATGATCTGGTATTCCTTGAATAGCATGTTTCATGGACAGATCGTATACAATTGAGGAACTGTCGTTGGTGAAGTGAACTCGAGGGGGATTATAACACGGAAGACAAAGATCTGACGATATGTAGTTGAGATAAACTCTCAGGAATCTTGAACGACAAGTTAGTTCAAGCATATTATCGAAGTTATCTAGAACAAGTGTGTTACTTGTTCCACATTTGATGAGTATTCTAAGCGAGAGCTCCCAGTAACGGTGCTTTAAAGAAGTGACTCCAGCAAGCACCTCCAGGCACATGTTATGCGTTGAATGCATACAGCCAAGAGCAATACGCAAACAACGATACTGAATTCGTTCCAATTTGATCAGGTGGCAATCAGCTGCTGAGAGGAAGCAGAAGGAGCCATACTCTAAAACAGAGAGAATAGTCGTTCTATAGAGTTTGATGAGGTCTTCCGGGTGAGCACCCCACCATGTTCCGGAGATAGAACGTAGAAAATTGATCCTTTTCCGGCATTTTTGTATCAAATACTCAATGTGGAGTTTCCAGGTACATTTGGAATCAAACACGACCCCAAGGTATTCAGAAGATAAAGATTGGTTGATGTCATCATTCAACAGCTTGAGTTTCAGTTGAGCAGGATACCGCTTCTTAGTAAACACAACCAACTGAGTTTTTGCGGTGAAAACTCGATCCCTAAATGTCTGGCCCAAACAGTCAGATTATCCAGGGTACTTTGCAATGGTCCTTGCAAGACAGCTGCACATGGACCTCTTAGAGAGACCACGGCAGCATCTGCAAGTTGTCTGAGCGGGCATTGTCCTTCCAAACAATTGTCAATATCTTTAACATAGAAATTATAAAGCAAGGGACTTAAACATGATCCTTGGGGAAGGCCCATGTAACTAGTTCTGGAAGTTGTCAGAGTGCCGAGTGTGAAGTTCATTTGTTTTTCTGACAACAAATTGTACAAGAAATTATTCAAAATAACGGGTAATCCATTACTGTGCAGATTGTCTGACAGTACTTCTATGGAAACTGAATCAAAAGCGCCCTTAATGTCCAAGAATACTGAAGCCAATTGCTCCTTGTGCGCAAAGGCCAGTTGTATATCTGAAGAAAGCAACGCTAGACAATCGTTTGTTCCTTTCCCTTTTCTAAATCCAAACTGAGTATTTGAAAGCAATGCATTTTCTTCGACCCAATGGTCGACTCTTGAAAGGATCATTTTCTCCAATAATTTTCTCATGCATGATAGCATGGCAATCGGTCGGTATGAATTGTGATTAGACGCTGGTTTCCCAGGCTTTTGAATAGCTATTACTTTGACCTGTCGCCATTCAGGTGGCACAATGTTGTACTCCATGAAACAGTTGTACAGGTCAAGTAATCGTCTTTGCGATATCTGGGAGGTTTTTAAGAAGATTGAATTTGATGTTATCGCATCCCGGAGCAGAGTTATTCGATGAAAGAAGAGACATAGAAAGTTCCAGCATTGTGAATGGTCCACCCAATGAACCGGGATCAGTGACTGATTCTCGAAATAGCGGTTCTGCTGGTACGGAATCTGGGCAGACCTTTTTGCGAAGTTGAATATCCATCGATTGGAGTATTCTTCACTCTCATTGGTGGAAATGCGGTTCCGCATGTTGCGAGCCGTCTTCCAAAGTGATGTCATTGAGGCTTCTCGTGGTAGTGCCTCGACCAAACGTCGCCAGTAGCTACGTTTTTTGCCTTGAGAAGATTTTTGAGTTTTCTTTCGAGCCTCAAATACTCTTCAAAGCTCTGACCTTCCGTGTTTACGGAAGGCCTTGAAGGCATCAGATTTCTCAGAATACAACTTAGTACATTCATCATCCCATCCAGGAGTGGCTGGTCTTCTGATGACAGATGTACTTGGAACGCGTCGTTTCTGAGCTTCTAGTGCGCTTTTTTAAATCAACTCAGTAAGGAATCGATATTCATCCAAAGGTGGAAGAGTATCAGTTGATTCAATACCAATTTTTACCGCCGATGCAAATTTTTGCCAGTCAATGTTCTTCGTGAGATCGAAAGGAACATTAACTGGCTCAGATTGTTGATAGCCACTCTTAATTGTGGTGACTATCGGCATGTGGTCACTACCATGGGGATCTTGAATTACCTTCCACGTGCAATCTAATGATAGTGAATTTGAACATAAAGACAGATCAATACGGCTTTGTTGACCATTTGGTCCTATTCGAGTTACTTCACCAGTGTTCAAAATATTCAAATTGAAATCGTCACACAAATCATAAAAAATAGGCGCTCTATAATCGTCATACGTTTCGCCCCATCCAATACCATGTGCGTTCATATCACCCAATATCAATACTGGAGATGATAGGAGGGAGACTGCGCTCCAAAAATGTCGACGATTAATAGAGGCATTTGGAGGAATGTACACTGAAGCTATGCAAAGATCTTTTTTCTTTACATTTATTTGGCAAGCGACGATCTCTAGGCCATTAACAGTCGGAATGGGAATTCTGTAGAAGGAGTAGCACTTTTTGATCCCCAAAAGAACGCCACCATAATGATCATCCCGATCTTGGCGAATAATATTAAAATCGTGGAAGTTGATTTCATCTTCAGAAGAAAGCCATGTTTCACAGAGTGCAAATATATCGCAATCGGAATTGCGAATCAAAAACTTGAACACGTCTAATTTATTTTTCAGACTATGGCAGTTCCACTGCAGCACAGTGATTGTATCTTGCATGGCCGTATTATCCATCGAAAGATACAATTTCTGCAAGAAGGGGCCATGAAACAGTCAATTGCTTCAGATAACTTTCTACTGTTGGTATAAAGAGGTCAATGAGTGGCCTCAATGAATTCGGAATATTGAACAAATTCAAAAACGGTCCACGAGGTCCTTAAAGGAGATCAATCCTCGCTTGGACGGAATATTTTTCTGGAAGTGCGAATTGCATTTTTCTTTCATTGATTCTCCTAACCGGATGTTTCTTGGAAACATCGGTTTTAGGCAATGGCGGGAATGTCTTGCTGCAACTAGGATCCAAAGGAGCAGTGAAGACAGATTGCTTCAGGATTTTAAATAATCCCCATTACCTTCAGATTTTGGCAAGCTTTTATGGATGACTTTTGTTCTCTTACGGCGCGATCCCGGGGAAGACGGTTGCTTCCTCTTTTCGGGCACGTGTACCTCCGAAGAATCATCCATATCAGCTACGTCGGAGTCCAATTCATCAGTGGCAATAGAATCGTAGTAATCACTTACTCGAACGGCAGCTGAAATAGCAGCCGTGGCGGTGGTTGTGGCGGATGTGTCTTGCGACTTAACCATTTCCGCATACGACTGTTTGGAGCGCTGTACCAACGAGCGCTTCACTTTTTGGGTGCGTTTTTTGTACACCGGGCATTCTTGCAAACCATGGGGAGGATCCATGCCACAATAAGCGCACTTTGTAGCTTGTTGTTGACAGGACTCCTCCCTATGCTTTTCAAAACATTTGCCACAAGGGGGTTTTTGTCGCAAAACTCGGCAGTGTGCCCCAACTGTTTGCAGTTGGTACAATTGAACACCCTCGGCACAAAAAGACGCACCGGAAATAACATATTTTCAATATCTACATATTTTGGGAGAATCGAACCGGCGAACGTCACCCGAAGCGAACCTGACTTAGAATACACTCTTTTACCATCTACCATGGTAGCTGAATGCAACTCCTTGCAATCCAGAATATCCACAGTAGACTCCATTGCATTCTTTAAGCGGCCTTTTCCGCAAGTACATCCTTGCAAGTCAGGCTCGCTGCGTTGATCACACCTTCGATTTCGACCTCCCGCGAGGGGACATAAACCAAATATTCAACATTGTAGGCCTTGTCTTTAGCGATTTCGTTTGCATCCTTGTATGTAGGTGCGGTTATGCGTAGTTTGTTCCGATTTACCTGATGGAAATCAGTTTTCGGAAAACGACGCGTCAAATCTCGCTTAATGCCGAGAAAATCTAGGCTTTTCACTTTCTGCCGAAAGTAAACAACCCAAGGCCCAGGAGAAGATGCATGGTAGAATCGTGTGCGACCACCATCTTTGGGAGGCCCACTGCCCTCCGCAGTCTCCGCCTCCATTATCACCTCGCAAGGTGTTGGAAGTATAGTTATTACAAGCTAAGAACTAATAACTATTAACTAATTAGAAAAAAACTAATAAAAAAACTAATTCAAACTATTCTAATCAGACCCACTCTGTGGGAGAACAATACAACAATCTTTGCCACTTATCTGCGGCTGCTGCTGTAGGTAGCAGCAGTAACAATAGCCTGCTTCACTGGCGTCGCCAGAAGCAGCTACTTCCACTCGCCGACAGTGATCGCCTTGGATCCGTAGGTAGGATACGCACTACACAATAGCACTCGCACTACCGAACACAATCTGCGATGAGACACAGCACACACGTCTGGCTCGTTCGAACTATCGGCACGGAATGGAGATTATTATTAATTATTGGTTTAATACACAAAGGAAAATATTATAGGTAACACGTCGTAGCATCCGTGATGCAAATAGTAATTAATTTATATTAAAAGTGTTTGACAATTCATCAGCGTGTTGAGCGCCGAGAGGCATCATGTGAGAAAAAAAAGAAAAACATTGGATACGAGAGCGGAGACTGGTTGAGAGGCAGAAGAAGGAAGTTAGTTTTGTGACAGATGTGGTAGAATGCGGATCGTTTGAAAATGTGTAAAAAAAAGAAAATAGTTTGAAAAAAACCCCAGATTAATCCACCTAGCAGTGATGGAGCCTTTCTCGTGAGTTATAAAAATAGTATTTTGGCCATAACTTTCGAGCCCATAGTCCGATATGGGCAATTTTCAATAGTAAACAATGGGACAGCACTATGCGTCGAATGCAACTTGTTGCGAGCAAATCGGTAAAGGATAAGTCCCTGAAAAATGAGTGACATTTTTGCATAGTTTTGCGCACACACACACACATACATACATACACACATACACACACAGACATCACCTCAATTCGTCGAGCTGAGTCGATCGGTATTTAACACTATGGGTCTCCGGGCCTCCTATAAAAAGTTCACTTTCGGAGCGAACATATAGCCTTTACGTATACTTTGTATACAAGAAAGGCAAGAGCCTGGAAGCTCTATCCATGATTGCATGACAAAGATCGGTGGTAGACTTGCGTATAGAGTTAGAATATGTAAACAAGTAATGCAAAGCTGTTTGTTGATATTTTTTCTGATTTGAAGGCTAACTCGATGGTATGACCTGGTTATTTATAATGTTGAGGGAATGGAAACGTAATTTTGGGGATGCATTATTTGATGAACGGTATATCAGAGGTTGTTGTCAGCATTGTTGAGTTACTTATTGTTTTCTTCGTTGATGCTCAAATTCCGTGGTAAGTTACGTTTCAAATCACTATTGGTATTAGTGGGATATTAACATTTTTTTTATCTTTTCAGAGCTTGAAGTTTCGTTGGCTATACACCCAGGTTTTTTTTTACACGGTTGGAATTCATTAATTTCTCGGTTAACCTGAACAGCTTTTTAAATACCCCCTGAATTTTCTTTGATTTTTTGTGAATTTTTTGGTGGGGTTAACTCATTGTCACTGAAGGTCTTAAACGACCAAAACCAAACCGTGTAAAAAAAACCTGGGTGTACACTGAAATCCTAAACGGAAAATTCAATATTTGATGTAATTTGTTTAATATCGTTTGAATGATTCAGAGTGTAACCTCTCAGTTACAATCCTATCGTAGCATCGATCAACAATTAAAAAAAATGTACATAAAAAAATAATATGTATATATAATTTAAGGGCCAAGAATTAAATAAATAGATTAAGATAGTAATGTTATATATTTAAAAGTTTTGTTATCCCATCCTAGTTCCTTTCCTTCGGTGTCAGATGCCCTTTACAACCCTATTATAAATTTAAATTTGAATTATCCCTTACCCCCTGACACCAAGCAACCGCTGACAACAAACGAACGTTTGTAACAACGACCGTAACCCGCTACCATGCTACCATGTCGGTAACAATATGCATTATGCCATGGCGGTTTTGTAAACTGCGGTCCAGCGGATATAAAAACCACCTGAAACCAGGTTCAAGATCTTATTCGGTAACAGAAAAGCTAACTCTCTTACCGCAGTTCGCGATTTAAAATCAGTTTTATTATACCATTTTGCAGTGACAGAATTATATTATCCATCGAAGACGATTGTCGAGGTCTGATAACTGGAGTGCGAATAGTCGTGAAAGTTCCGTGCGCGCATCTATCATTCTGGAGTCTGCAGTGAACCTTGTTCCGAGAAATTGTGCCACGTAGGTGGAATCGACCTAAGCGTAGGTGGTGAACTCTGCCGGTGAAGCTTATCGGAGCCAAGAACGACGCCATACCAACACCGCAGCCGAAGGATTCATCCACCGAGCGGCGCGACGAGGGCTGGTTCATTCAACGAGAGACGGCGATACGAAACAGCGTCTGGTAATTACCAGATTGCGGGTGGTGGCGAGTCCTAGACTGGTGATCGACGACCTCCGTCATTATCGTCGTATCACACGTGGCGGGCGAGTGGCAACGGCTGTCTAGGAGGTGAGAGCCCCTGTAAGATCCGGCGGGATTACCCCCGCTTACAGGAAGCTCAATATCCGATGAGTTGTCACCCCGCGCACGAGTTTAGGGACGTCACCGTGCTTTCTTCTCCCCACTCCGTTTCAACGCTTCGATGAATGCTAGAATTGCGCCAACTGGAATTTGCTTATTGCTGCACATGTAGACGACCGCTACCCGAACAAAAAGGTGTGTTGATTTTTTCCATTCCGTTTCCCTTAATTAAAGTTAAAAATAAAAATGTACATTCTTAGTTACTAGTTCTATTCAATTAAAAATTTCTTATTTATTATTTTCTATGATCATATTATCCTTTTTTCCGCCATCTTTATATTGAAAAATTGTTCTTTCGGTGCATAAACGTGGGAAGCTCGTTCCGTTATTCAAGAACTCCCGGATTGACCCTGAGCTTAGATTAAATTAAATATAACTTTCAAGAGTAGAAGAGGAGAAGGATGTAGGGTACAGGATAAGCGTATAGAGATTATTATTAATTATTGGTTTAATACATCGAATCGCGCCGGGGACTAAGACAAGGTGATGGACTTTCGTGCCTGTTGTTCAACATTGCGCTAGAAGGTGTCATGCGGAGAGCCGGGTGTAACAGCCGGGGTACGATTTTCAACAGATCCAGTCAATTTATTTGCTTCGCGGATGACATGGACATTGTCGGCCGAACATTTGCAAAGGTGGCAGAACTGTACACCCGCCTGAAACGTGAAGCAACAAAAGTTGGACTGGTGGTGAATGCGTCAAAGACAAAGTACATGCTTGTGGGCGGAACCGAGCGCGACAAGGCCCGCCTGGGAAGCAGTGTTACGATAGACGGGGATACCTTCGAGGTGGTCGAGGAATTCGTCTACCTCGGATCCTTGCTAACGGCTGATAACAACGTTAGTCGTGAAATACGAAGGCGCATCATCTGTGGAAGTCGGGCCTACTACGGGCTCCAGAAGAAACTGCGGTCGAAAAAGATTCGCCACCGCACCAAATGTGTCATGTACAAGACGCTTATAAGACCGGTTGTCCTCTACGGACATGAAACACGGACAATGCTCGAGGAGGACTTGCAAGCACTCGGAGTATTCGAGAGACGGGTGCTTAGGACCATCTTTGGCGGTGTGCAAGAAGACGGTGTATGGAGTCGAAGAATGAACCATGAGCTCGCCCAACTCTACGGCGAACCCAGTATCCAGAAGGTAGCTAAAGCCGGAAGGGTACGATGGGCAGGACATGTTGCAAGAATGCCGGACAGCAACCCTGCAAAGATGGTGTTCGCTTCCGATCCGGCAGGTACGAGACGACGTGGAGCGCAGCGAGCGAGATGGGCAGACCAGGTGCAGAACGACTTGGCGAGCGTGGGGCGTATTCGAGGATGGAGAGATGCGGCCTCGAACCGTGCATTGTGGCGTCAAATTGTTGATTCAGTGTTATCTGTTTAGATGTTAACTAAATAAATGAATGAATGGTTTAATACACAAAGGAAAATATTATAGGTAACACGTCGTAGCATCCGTGATGCAAATAGTAATTAATTTATATTAAAAGTGTTTAACAATTCATCAGCGTGTTGAGCGCCGAGAGGCATCATGTGAGAAAAAAAAAGAAAAACATTGGATACGAGAGCGGAGACTGGTTGAGAGGCAGAAGAAGGAAGTTAGTTTTGTGACAGATGTGGTAGAATGCGGATCGTTTGAAAATGTGTAAAAAAAGAAAATAGTTTGAAAAAAAATATAAGCAATGAATATTGATTTTGATGTTAATTTGTGTTTTAGTGACTTTATTGATAAATGAAGAAAACCCGACATTTCCCATTTTGTATTATTTGTGTAAATACGTAATCAAATATTACATGGTTGACGAGCATTGAATTCAAGTGTGTCAGGGTGGGAAGTGAAATTTCTACAAAGGCACCGCCGAAGGTGCATGAAGACATTATTCGTATAATTAACAGTAACGTGCAACAAAAAACGCATATGGGCAAAACAGCGGAAACAACCACCAAGTTAGCATACGTTGCTTTTATCTCGGTATTGTCAATATTGGCATACTTTACCTAACGGGCTATAGTCACATAAGAGTGGCTAAGAAACGAAGAAGGTATTAAGCGTGCAGTGTCTTTAGCTTCAATTGCAACAATTGAGTGAGTGAAAGTGAGAAACACTTAAGAAGCTATACACAATGGCCACTCTAGCTTTTTTCACAGCTCGCACAACTTGCCCACAGACGGTCCGACTTTGCTCCGACCGAACCAAATTTCCTAGGGGCGGAGTCAAAGTTGTACAACATGTCACAGCGTGTGTGAGGCCCCTCAGGAATTGTACATAACCCTATGTATAATAATTGTGTGATAAAGTGATGGCAGTAATTTTATATCGAAGAAATACCTTTAAGGTATATCTCGCTGTCTTCGTTCAGCGACCAACGTTTGAAGATGTTCACAATGTCACCTTCAAACCATGGAGCTACAGCTACATCAATTGAAATGGCGCCAGATGCACCATGTTAATTGTTGTGTGTACGTCAAATGTACAGACTATGGAACTGCTGCGAACGTAGTTGAGCAGCACAATAATCGTCACGAGCTCATCCTCGTTTGGTGCGTTTAGTGATGGACGACGAAAACGTAGAAGTTAAAATACACGATCTTTCGAGAATGTATCGAATGCGGAGATTTCATCATATTTGCAGCAGTGCGGAAAGGTTGTGATTATCAAAGAAGCAGTATGGGGTATACATTTTGCCGGCAAAAGTATTCCTTCAGGAGTCCATATTGCCAAAATCGCACTGAAGGAGCATATAAAATCATTGGTGACTATAAAAGGCGAACGTATCCTAATTTCGTACGTTAATCAGCCACAATCATGTCGGTATAAACTGTATTGAAAAACATGATTCCGGCTCCGTAACGCTTCCCAGCAAATGAGCCTTCCAAATAAATGATGGATTTAAAAAAAACAATCATGTTGGTACTGTTCGCAACCCCTGCATTTAGGCCGAACTTGTGTGGAAAACAAAAGAATTTTGATCGAAAAGCCATCAAGATCTATCAACGAAATGTCCAAAAACAAAACTGAAAATTTGAGCATGAGCATGATTGACCGCCCACGGTTGTTCCTCTGTTATTGCCAGGTCAGCTGTAATTACACAGAGAACCAACAGATGAAATTTGGGACTAACATCATCTTCAATGTGTAAGAACTGGTGACCTAAATATAAGCAATACCAGTGCCGGCTGTGATCGAATGCAGGGGTGGCATTGTGCATCTCGATTCGAACGTAATTCTATCGAGTCGAACATGTTTGGCATTACGGGTTTCGATTCGATCTCGAAAACGACTCATCGTTCGAGTATGATCGAGGAGGTACAAGAATAACGAGATGTTTTCAAGTCGAATGAAAAACACTCGTCACCTTTATAGCTTTCGAATGTTGTTCGAGAGTTTTTTCTTGCTGAAAGTTTTTAATTATATTTGTTTTTATTTCTCTACGGGAAGAGAATAAATGTTTTATTATTGTTTCTTGAGGAAAAGAATGTCATTAGTATACCTACTTTTATAGTTTCCAGACAATATGCAATCTCTAATTATCCCGAAATCCGCGTAAAAACGACTTCAACTAAAATCGTATTTTTGACGATTTCGATAAATCGCGTTATAAATCTATGAGGAAAATCTGCGTAAAAACGTGTATTGCTTTTTGCATTGAAACTTTTCGTTTCGTCTTTGAATAAAATGACATTTGACTTCAGCGACAGCTTCCCCGATACACCTTTTGTACATGTTTTTCACTCATACATAAATAATACTGTCAAAATTTGCATTTGACAATAGAAAATTCAGCTAAAAGCTCTATTTTTAGACATCGGTGCACTCACACAAACAATCGACATTAATTGTCAAAAATCAGGGTTACCAACTTTATAAATTTCGCCTTGTCGCCGAGTCTGGCGCTGAGTGCTCGGCGCGGAAACCCAAAGGTGGGAATAAAATTTTGGGATTTATGCGCAATATATTCCAAAATCTACGTAAAAAGAGATGATTTAAATTAAAAAACGCACATGAGAAGACCCAAGTACATTTAACTAAAATACATGGAAACATCAAAGTAATTTATTATCGAATGATTTTTTAACTTTAAATTATTTAGCTCAAATTTGGATCTGTGGCTTACACTCGAATAAACATAAAACTTATAATTTGTGTCGTAACAATATCACAATTTACAAAACATGTCGTATCGGCATAATGTTTTAATCGGTTGCAACTGCTCAATAAATAATATTGCTTTTTAAAGTCATTGAGCACAATTTGCTTGTTTATAAATTAACTGCCAATTCATGCTCTGAAGGATGCCTTTCCAACAGGCAATATGCTACACGCAGATGAAATTACTCTTATTCTCTCTGTTTACTCACATTCGCCATGCGCTGAAGGTACAGTGACTATAATAACAGTGTCGTCAAGTGTCAGAATTGGAACAGAATCGTCTGTCAGTTCCATACAAATGCGTGTTCCAAACGAGCAGGAGATCTGTCAAACGTGGCACATGACGTTACTCTTCTTATTGGACTCTAGCTGAAGGTTGTCTCTCCAACGGGTGGCTTACTAAAAACGGAGACAGCTATCTCTTATTCTCTCTGTTTACATTTCGTTTGACAGAACATACTCGATTGAACTAGTACAGCACCATTCGAAATCTTGTAGTGCGACTGAATGAAGTCGAACGAAATAGATAATGCCGCATTTTTTCGAAACGAATCCAAAAACTTACGAATCGAGTGATTCGATTCGAGATGCGCAATGTCACCCCAGGTCAATTAAGGAATGGGTAGGAGAATGTTTACATGATTCTCGCTTTGATAGAAGCCGACGAGTCATCTGCACTTCCACGAGAAATCACTGGGATGTTGGATATATGAGGTAGGGAGTGTGGCAGGGTTCGTTTTGGTAAACGGAATGCCATGTATAGCGTGCAGTTTGATCGATGAAAACAAAGAATTTTATTTAAAGGGCGCACAAAGCAGAACAAAATTCCGATGACCGGCCAAAAGTTCTGCTTTCCGCACAAAGCAAAACATAATTTCAAAGACCGGCTGATCGTTCTGTTCACTGAAGTAGTATTTCTGAACGTGATCTAAACTTTTACTTTCTAATTAATTTACTCACCCGCACAAAGCAGAACAAAATTTCGATGACCAGCCGATCGTTCTGCTTTCGGAAATAGCAAAAAAAAAATTTCAAAGACCGGCCGATCGTTTTGCTCACTGAAGATATTTTTTCTGAACGCGATCTAAACTTTTACTTTCTAATTAATTTACTCACCCGCACACAGCAGAACAACATTTCGGTGACTGGCCGATCGTTCTGCTTTCCTAAGAAAATATGGACGCGATCTCCGATCGTTCTACGCCCAATACAAAACACGAATAAACCCGCACTGATCGTTTCACTTTCTTATTAATTGACTCGCCCGCACACTAAAACCAGACATTTCGACAACCGCACGATCGTTCTGGGTTGCTTTATCTTTATCTTTATTTCAACACAAAATACAAACAAACTTGTACTAGAGAATTAAAAACTTTAAAAACAGTAAATAACTAACCAAATGTACTGTAGTAATAAAATTAAAGGAAAATGTACTTAACAGACGTCAGGATATCCTTAATTGCGTCTTTGATAAAAACTTCGCCACACAAACAAGGAGTTCTTCGCCACCTTAACCCGTAAATGCCCAGGACGAACTTTAAATTTTGAAAACCATATATCTCTAAGGTTTTTGGAGGTTTTTACTCGAAATTTTCACTAAAATCAAGGGGAATAGTTGTACTTTTGGGCACATGCAAACCCTCCCCTTCCAGACCCTCCCCCTTTTTATGGTTGAGAAAACTAGGTGGCCCAAAAGCGTAATTTTAGGCAGTGATATATGAAACTGGTCATATTTGGAGATTTAATAGTCTGTTCAACAGCCCGTATGCACAGAGCTATTCAATATGATTCAATTGAATGAGATTTGGGCAAATAATGTAACAAAAACTTTTTTAAGGCCTCCAATACATCTGGCATATTGTGGTGAAGTTGCTCTTAATAAATAAAAATTTTATGTGCCTGAAGCATGAACTTATAGTGATCTAATAAATCTATATAGGTCCCTAGAGCCCGTGCGAATGTTTCACCATTAAAATATGTCCAACTCAGATGTTCTAGGTTCTCCAAATTATCCGGGAGTTGAGTTCAATTGGTCTACCATGTCAACTACGCCTGATATCAAACCGACAGCGACCCAGCGTGCCCATATAGGTCCTTAGTGGTCATGCAAATGCATCACCAGTCAAATAAGTCCAACGCAGATATTCTAGGTTCACCAAATTGTCCGGGAGTTGAGTTCAATTGGTCTACCAGGTCAACTGCGCCTGATACCAAACCGACAGCGCCCCAGCGTGTCCATATAAGTCCTAAGAGCCCATGCGAATGCTTCATCATTCAAATAAGTACAACGCAGATGTTCTAGGTTCTCCAAATTGTCCGGGAGTTGAGTTCAATTGGTCTACCAGGTCAACTACGCCTGATATCAAACCGACAGCGACCAAGCGGGTCCATATAGCTCCTTAGAGGTCACGAAAATGCATCATCAGTCAAATAAGTTCAATGCAGATGTTCTAAGTTCTCCAAATTGTCCGGAAGTTGAGTTCAATTGGTCTACCAGGTCAATTACAAGTAGTATCCAACCGAGAGAAACCAAGAGTGTCCATAAAAGTCCTTAGAGGTCATGCAAATGCTTTAACAGTTAAATAAGTCCAACGCAGATGTTCTAGGTACTCCAAATGGTCCTGGAGATGAGTTCAATTGGTCTACCATGTCAACTACGCCTGATATCAAACCGATAGCAACCCAGCGTGTCCATATAAGTCCTAAGAGCACATGCGAATGCTTCATCATTCAAATAAATCCAATTCAGATGTTCTAGGTTCTCAAAATTGTACTGGAGTTGAGATCAATTAGTCAACCATGTCAATTACGCCTGATATCAAACCGACAGCGACCCAGCGTGTCCATATAAGTCCTTAGAGCTCACGCGAATGCTTCATCATTCAAATAATTACAACGCAGATGTTCTAGGTTCTCCAAATTATCCGGGAGTTGAGTTCAATTGGTCTACCATGTCAACTACACTTTCAGCAGGGACTATGTCCAAGGGCTTGACGATCCCTCCCCAGGCCATCTGCGAGTTGTGGGGCTTGCCTAGAATGTGGTGGGGTTTGACAGTGGGCCCTGTTAAACCTCTATAAAAAGCTGCATGTATCCGCAAGTAGGCCCCACCAAAGCGACCGTGTGCCGCTCAAAGCGCACAAGCCCAAGTCCTGGTGTTAGGTGGGACGCTAAACAGCCCTGACACGACGCCCCTCCGAC
Source organism: Armigeres subalbatus (assembly GCF_024139115.2). Taxonomy (NCBI): domain Eukaryota; kingdom Metazoa; phylum Arthropoda; class Insecta; order Diptera; family Culicidae; genus Armigeres; species Armigeres subalbatus. The sequence goes on from NC_085140.1 coordinate 225,108,927, forward strand.
GAGACAGGAGGTTTGCGCAGGCCCAATAAGCCGCCTGTAAAACCAATAATTACGAACAATATAAGAGATAATGCGACTCGATATAATCGGCAAAGACCTAGGCGACGAAAACAGGATCACGATTGGAAGCTTGGAACATGGAATTGCAAGTCGCTAAGTTTCGCAGGTTGCGACAGGATGATCTACGATGAATTACATCCCCGCAACTTCGACGTCGTGGCGCTGCAGGAGATTTGCTGGACAGGACAGAAAGTGTGGAAAAGCGGGCATCGAGCGGCTACCTTCTACCAAAGCTGTGGCACCACCAACGAGCTGGGAACCGGCTTCATAGTGCTGGGTAAGATGCACCAACGCGTGATTGGGTGGCAGCCAATCAACGCAAGGATGTGCAAGCTGAGGATTAAAGGCCGTTTCTTCAACTATAGCATCATCAACGTGCACTGCCCACACGAAGGGAGACCCGACGACGAGAAAGAAGCGTTCTACGCACAGCTGGAGCAGACATACGATGGATGCCCACTGCGGGACGTTAAAATCGTCATCGGTGACATGAACGCACAGATAGGAAGGGAGGAAATGTATAGACCGGTCATCGGACCGGATAGTCTGCACACCGTATCGAATGACAACGGCCAACGATGCATAAACTTCGCAGCCTCCCGCGGAATGGTAGTCCGAAGCACCTTCTTTCCCCGCAAAAATATCCACAAGGTTACATGGAGATCACCTAACCAAGAAACGGAAAACCAAATCGATCACGTTCTAATCGACGGTAAATTCTTCTCCGACATTACGAATGTCCGCACTTACCGCAGTGCGAATATTGAATCCGACCACTACCTCGTTGCAGTATGCCTGCGCTCAAAACTCTCGACGGTGTACAACACGCGTCGAAGTCGGACGCCGCGGCTTAACATTGGGCGGCTACAAGACGGTAGACTAGCCCAAGAATACGCGCAGCAGCTGGAAGTGGCACTTCCAACGGAAGAGCAGCTAGGCGCAGCGTCTCTTGAAGATGACTGGAGAGATATTCGATCCGCCATTGGTAGCACCGCAACCGCTGCACTAGGCACGGTGCCCCGGATCAGAGAAACGACTGGTATGACGGCGAATGTGAGCAGTTAGTGGAAGAGAAGAATGCAGCATGGGCGAGATTGCTGCAACACCGCACGAGGGCGAACGAGGCACGATATAAACAGGCGCGGAACAGACAAAACTCGATTTTCCGGAGGAAAAAGCGCCAGCAGGAAGATCGAGACCGTGAAGAAACGGAGCAACTGTACCGCGCTAATAACACACGAAAGTTCTATGAGAAGTTAAACCGTCCACGTAAGGGCCACGTGCCACAGCCTGATATGTGTAAGGACATAAACGGGAACCTTCTTACGAACGAGCGTGAGGTGATCCAAAGGTGGCGGCAGCACTACGAAGAGCACCTGAATGGCGATGTGGCAGACGAAGATGGCGGTATGGTGATGGACCTGGGAGAACGCGCGCAGGACATAATTCTACCGGCTCCGGATCTCCAGGAAATCCAGGAGGAGATTGGCCGGTTGAAGAACAACAAAGCCCCTGGGGTTGACCAACTACCAGGAGAGCTATTTAAACACGGTGGTGAGGCACTGGCTAGAGCGCTGCACTGGGTCATTACCAAGATTTGGGAGGAGGAAGTTTTGCCGCAGGAGTGGATGGAAGGTGTCGTGTGTCCCATCTACAAAAGGGGCGATAAGCTGGATTGTAGCAACTACCGCGCAATCACATTGCTGAACGCCGCCTACAAGGTACTCTCCCAAATTTTATGCCGTCGACTAGCACCAACTGCAAGGGAGTTCGTGGGGCAGTACCAGGCGGGTTTTATGGGTGAACGCTCCACCACGGACCAGGTGTTCGCCATTCGCCAAGTACTGCAGAAATGCCGCGAATACAACGTGCCCACACATCATCTATTCATCGACTTCAAAGCCGCATATGATACAATCGATCGGGACCAGCTATGGCAGCTAATGCACGAACACGGTTTTCCGGATAAACTGACACGATTGATCAAAGCGACGATGGATCGGGTGATGTGCGTAGTTCGAGTTTCAGGGTCATTCTCGAGTCCCTTCGAAACCCGCAGAGGGTTACGGCAAGGTGATGGTCTTTCGTGTTTGCTATTCAACATCGCTTTACTTACTTACTTACTTATGGATCCTGTACACCTCCGGTGGTGCAAAGGGCCGACTTGAAAGATCTCCATCCTGAGCGATGCCCGGCTATCGCTTTAACCTGTTGCCAGGTTAGATTTCGGTCGACTTCTTTTATTTCTTTATTGAGGCTTCGCCGCCATGAGCCTCTGGGTCTGCATCTGCTGCGATGTCCCGCTGGGTTCCAGTCTAATGCTTGCTTACAGATTTCGTTTCCGCCCCTACGTAGAGTGTGGCCGACCCAGCCCCACTTCCGATCCCGAATTTCTGTTGCTATCGGCCTCTGGTGACAACGACGATGGAGCTCGTTGTTTGAGATCCAGTTGTGAGGCCACCAGGCCCGAATTATATACCGCAGGCATCTGTTAATGAACACCTGCAGCCGTTGAGTGTTCTTCACTGATACACACCATGTTTCGCTAGCGTATAACAGCACAGATTTCACGTTAGAGTTGAAAATTCGTATTTTGGTGCGTTCACTTATCTGCCTGTTTTTCCAGATATTTCTTAAACTCGCAAAGGCAGCCCTTGCTTTCTTGATCCGTGCGCCTATGTCGATCTTGGTACCGCCGTCTGACGCCATTTGGCTACCAAGATATTGGAAGCTTTCAACATTCTCCACTGGTTGCCCGGCTACTGTGAAACTGGAAGGAGTCACCGTGTTTACATCCAACGATTTGGTTTTGCTGACGTTGATGACTAAACCTGCCGAGGAGGAGCGATCGGCAAGGTCGTTGAGCTTACTCTGCATATCAGAGCGCCGTTGCGCGAGTAGTGCAACGTCATCCGCCAATTCGAAGTCGTTTAGGTGCTCCATGGTTATAGGCTGCCATAACAGCCCGCGGTTTGGTTCACGGTCAATCGCATCTACCAGAATCTCATCGATTACGATGAGGAACAGTAACGGTGATAGAATACATCCTTGCCTCACACCAGCTACGACCCGGATAGGGTCGGACAGGACCCCATTGTGCAGCACTCTACACGAAAAGGTCTCGTACTGTGCTTCGATGAGGCCGATGATTTTCTCAGGAACCCCCTTGCGTCTCAGGGCGCCCCACATATTCTCGTGATTGAGACGGTCGAAAGCTTTTTCATAGTCAATGAATACCAAGTAAAGGGACTCTTGGAATTCGTTGACCTGCTCCAAAATGATGCGGAGCGTGACAATATGGTCCACACAGGAATCCGGCACGGAATCCGGCTTGCTGCCGCCGGAGAGTCGCATCGATCTTCTCCTGAATCCGGGCTAGGATAATTTTGCACAGAACTTTGAGAACGGTACACAGCAACATAATGCCTCGCCAGTTATCGCATACAGTCAGGTCACCCTTTTTGGGCACCTTCACTAAGATACCTTGCATCCAGTCGACCGGGAAAGTTGCGGTGTCCCAGATATTACGAAATAAACGATGCAGTAGTTGAGCGGATGTCATGGGGTCAGCTTTGAGCATCTCGGCTGATATGCGGTCGACCCCTGGGGCTTTATTCGATTTCATGCTTTGGATGGCTGTTTGAATCTCTAGCAGTGATGGAGCTTCGGTATTGACACGTGTTATACGTCGGATCCTAGGCAGATCATGCCGAGGTGGTGATGGCCTGGTTGGCACTTGAAAAAGTTGTTCGAAGTGCTCGAACCAGCGTTTCAGCTGGTCAGTTGGGTCGGTCAATAACTGATCATTCGCGTCTTTCACAGGCATCGTTGCATTCATCTTCGCCCCGCTTAAGCGTCGTGAGATATCGTAGAGGAGGCGAATGTCCCCGGTTGCGGCGGCTCTCTCCTTCGTCGGCCAGAGAGTCTGCCCACGCTCGCTTGTCCCGTCGACATGAGCGTTTTACTTCCTTCTCAAGAGCCGTGTATCGTTGACGGGCTAAGACTTTGGCTCCTCTGGTTTTCGATCGCTCTATCGCGGCTTTGGCTTCTCTTCGCTCCTCTATCTTCCTCCAGGTCTCATCGGTGATCCATTGTTTTCTCTGGGTGCGTAGTTCACCCAGATTGTCTCGCTGGTGGCGATGAAGGCATTCTTGATGGCGGTCCATTGGTCTTCCACGCTGCCACCTTCCGGAATATCTGCAGCACGCGTCTCCAGTTCTTCAACGAAGGGCCGTTTCACCGTGGCATCTTCCAGTCGGCGTGTGTTGAATCGTCGTCCAACTCTTTCCTCCTGCCGACGAATCCGCGCAATGCGCAGGCGTATTTCGCCAATGAGGAGGTGATGATCAGACGCGATATCGGCACTACGTTTATTCCGTACATCAAGAAGGCTCTGTTTCCATTTTCGGCTGATGCAGATGTGGTCGATTTGATTTTCTGTAAAGCCGTCACGGGAGACCCACGTGACCTTGTGAACCGGTCGATGAGGGAAGAGCGATCCCCCGATCACCATGTCGTTATTACCACAAAATTCTGCGAACAGCTCTCCGTTTTCGCTCATTTCTCCGAGACCATGGTGTCCCATAATGCGCTCATGGTTCGAGTTGTCGGATCCGATCTTCGCATTGAAGTCGCCCAAACAGATCTTGATATCACCCTTCGGAATTCTATCTACGACGGCATTGAGTTGACTGTAGAAGTTCTCTTTGTCTTGCAGATCGGCAGCATCGGTTGGCGCATAACATTGGATTATAGTAAGGTTTCGGACCCGTGTTCTAAATCTGGCAACGATTATCCTTTCACTTATAGGTTCCCACTTCATAAGCGCAGAGTGTGCCTGAGCGCTTAGTAGGAAGCCAACTCCGCGATGCCGGGGAGCGTGTTCACCTCGTAAACCAGAGTATAGCAGAACTTGTCCCGACGGCGTTCTGTGTTCTCCAAAGTTTGGCCAACGGACTTCACTCAGTCCCAGGATCTCAAGCTTCATGCGGCGTGCCTCGTTGGCAAGTTGTGCCTATTTACCCTGCTGGGCTAGGGTTAAAACGTTCCATGTTCCTATTCGTGTCCGTTGTTTCGCGCTAAGAGTCGTCGCCGTAAAATCAGTCCGTATTCTTTCATTTTCGGATTCTCGAACAAATTGATGTTTCGGGAACAGTAGGTTGTTGGCCCAAGGTTCCCTATCCACCGGGATGGGGCTGCCATCTTAGGTATAGCTTCCGGGGAATAGCATTTCATACTCAGCCGCTGGATGCCAGAACAGACGCTGTTGGAGCCGCACCTCCTTGGTGGACAGACGCTCGATCAGTCGGGTAAATTTGTTTAAAGTCCCACCCAACACCAGGACTAGGCTAGTGCGCTTTGAGCGGCACACGGTCGCTTTGATAGGGCCTGCTTGGGGACACATGCAGCTTTTTATAGAAGTTCAACAGAGCCCACTGTCGAACCCCACCACATCCTAGGCAGACCCCATAGTACGCACCCTCTCACTCAACATCGCTTTGGAAGGGGTAATACGAAGAGCAGGGATTAACACGAGTGGTACAATTTTCAATAAGTCCGTCCAGCTATTTGGTTTCGCCGACGACATAGATATTATGGCACGTAACTTTGAGAAGATGGAGGAAGCCTACATCAGACTGAAGAGGGAAGCTAAGCGGATCGGACTAGCCATCAACACGTTGAAGACGAAGTACATGATAGGCAGAGGTTCAAGAGAAGACAATGTGAGCCACCCACCGCGAGTTTGCATCGGTGGTGACGAAATCGAGGTGGTAGAAGAATTTGTGTACTTGGGCTCACTGGTGACTGCCGAAAATGACACCAGCAGAGAAATTCGGAGACGCATAGTGGCTGGAAATCGTACGTACTTTGGACTCCGCAAGACGCTCCGATCGAATAGAGTTCGCCGCCGTACCAAACTGACAATCTACAAAACGCTAATTAGACCGGTAGTCCTCTACGGACACGAGACCTGGACGATGCTAGTGGAGGACCAACGCGCACTTGGAGTTTTCGAAAGGAAAGTGCTGCGTACCATCTATGGTGGGGTGCAGATGGCGGACGGTACGTGGAGGAGGCGAATGAACCACGAATTGCATCAGCTGTTGGGAGAACCATCCATCGTTCACACCGCGAAAATCGGACGACTGCGATGGGCCGGGCACGTAGCCAGAATGTCGGACAGTAACCCGGTGAAAATGGTTCTCGACAACGATCCGACGGGCACAAGAAGGCGAGGTGCGCAGCGGGCAAGGTGGATCAATCAGGTGGAAGATGACTTGCGGACCCTCCGTAGACTGCGTGGTTGGCGACGTGTAGCCATGGACCGAGCCGAATGGAGAAGACTCTTATATACCGCACAGGCCACTTCGGCCTTAGTCTGAATAAATAAATAAATAATAATGTCAACTACACATGATATCAAACCGACAGCGACCCAGCGTGTCCTGATAAGTCCTAAGAGCCCATGCGCATGCTTCATTATTCAAATAAGTACAACGCAGATGTTCTAGGTTCTCCAAATTATCCGGGAGTTGAGTTTAATTCGTCTACCATGTCAACTACGCCTGATATCAAACCGATAGCAACCCAGCGTGTCCATATAAGTCCTAAGAGCACATGCGAATGCTTCATCATTCAAATAAATCCAATTCAGATGTTCTAGGTTCTCCAAATTGTTCTGGAGTTGAGGTCAATTAGTCTACCACGTCAATTACGCCTGATATCAAACCGACAGCGACCCAGCGTGTCCATATAAGTCCTTAGAGCTCACGCGAATGCTTCATCATTCAAATAAGTACAACGCAGATGTTCTAGGCTCTCCAAATTATCCGGAAGTTGAGTTTAATTCGTCTACCATGTCAACTACGCCTGATACCAAACCGACAGCGCCCCAGCGTGTCCATATAAGTCCTAGGAGCCCATGCGAATACTTCATCATTCAAATAAGTACAACGCAGATGTTCTAGGTTCTCCAAATTGTCCGGGAGTTGAGTTCAATTGGTCTACCAGGTCAATTACAAGTAGTATCCAACCGAGAGAAACCAAGAGTGTCCATAAAAGTCCTTAGAGGTCATGCAAATGCTTTAACAGTTAAATAAGTCCAACGCAGATGTTCTAGGCATTCCAAATGGTCCTGGAGATAAGTTCAATTGGTCTACCATGTCAACTACGCCTGATATCAAACCGATAGCAACTCAGCGTGTCCATATAAGTCCTAAGAGCCCATGCGAATGCTCCATCATTCAAATAAATCCAATTCATATGTTCTAGGTTCTCCAAATTGTCCGGGAGTTGAGTTCAATTGTTCTACCACGTCAATTACGCCTGATATCAAACCGACAGCGACCCAGCGTGTCCATATAAGTCCTTAGAGCTCACGCGAATGCTTCATCATTCAAATAAGTACAACGCAGATATTCCAGGTTCTCCAAATTGTCCAGGAGTTGAGTTCAATTGGTCTACCATGTCAACTACGGCTGATATCAAATCGACAGCGACCCAGCGTGTCATGTCCTGAGAGTCCATGCGAATGCTTCATCATTCAAATAAGTACAACGCAGATGATCTAACGCAGGCTATCCAAATTGTCCTAGAGTTGAGTTCAATTGGCCTACCAGGTCAGCTACACATGATATCAAACCGACACCAACCCAACGTGTCCTTGGAGCCCATGCGAATGCTTCATCATTCAAATAAGGCCAACGCAGATGTTCTAAATTCTCCAAATTGTCCGAGAGTTGAATTCAATTAGTCTACCAAGTCAACTACGCCTTGTATCGAACCTATAGTAACCCAGCGAATCCATATAAATTTAAAAATCCCAGCACGTCTTAGTCTGGTACCAGGCGTAAATCATTCGCCAAGGCTCTGAGATATAGTCATGATGGGTTGTTTTCGAATCAGAACCAGAACCAGAATCTGAAATTGACTTATTTGAATAGTCCACCAGTCGTTACGTTTATAGGGAATTTTTTTTCCAAGTTTGTTTATTTGGTAGGCTCAGGCGTGTATAACACTTTACGGAGCCATGGTTCTTTGGGATATATACAATCAATAACATTTTATTATGCAGTTAATAAGAGAGGGGAAGGAGCCAGCGTACTCGTGGTAACTCGAGGTTAGTTTACAATGTACAAGGATGGACGGGGCTTAGGATTTGGGATAAGGAAATTTCAGTTTCTCATCTGGGCATTTGGCGTCAGTGACGATGTGGCGTGTCGTCATGCTCGAGGAATGGTTCGACTGGGAGCATCTTCCGGATGGCAAGAGCTATGGAGCTCTACAGAACAAAAAGGCAGAGACTAAAAAAAAAAAAACAGCAGAGACTAAGCAAAAAAAAAACAAAATATTAAATTTTGATGTCAGAAGCACAAAGAAAATTATAGATGGCCTGCATATAGACAACATCACGATCTCCCAAAACACCTCGAACTTTCCTGAAGGGTTGTTTACCTCGGCCCACAAGGGTATCCAATAATTGCTCTCTTGAGGCGTCATTTTCCGAGCAGGACCAAACTACGGGATTTTTATGGACACGCTGGGTCACGGTCGGTTTAATATCAGGCGTAGTTGACATGGTAGACCAATTGAACTCAACTCCTGGACAATTTGGAGAAGCTAGAACATCTGCGTTTTACTTATTTAAAGAGTGAAGCATTCGCTTGGGCTCTTAGGACTGATATGGACACGCTGGGTTTCTGTAGGTTTGAGATCAGGCGCAGTAGACATGGTATACCAATTGAACTCAACTCCCGGGCCATTTGGTGAACCTAGAACATCTGCGTTGGACTTATTTGACTGGTGATGCATTTGCATGACCTCTAAGGACCTATATGGACACGCTGGGTCGCTGTCGGTTTGATATCAGGCGTAGTTGACCTGGTAGACCAATTGAACTCAACTCCTGGACAATTTGGAGAACCTAGAACATCTGCGTTGTACTTATTAGAATAGTGAAGCATTCGCTTGGGCTCTTAGGACTGATATGAACACGCTGGGTACCTATCGGTTATTTGACTGGTGATGCATCTGCATGACCTCTGAGGACCTAAATGGACACGCTGGGTCGCTGTCGGTTTGATATCAGGCGTAATTGACATGGTAGACCAACTGAACTCAACTCCCGGACAATTTGGAGAACCTAGAACATCTGAATTGTACTTATTTGAATGATAAAGCGGTTGCATGGGCTCTTAGGACGTACATGGACACGCTGGTTCACTGTCGGTTTGATATCAGGCGTAGTCGACATGGTAGACCAATTGAACTCAACTCCCGGACCATTTGGAGAACCTAGAACATCTGCGTTGTACTTATTTGAATAGTGAAGCATTCGCTTGGGCTCTTAGGACTGATATGGACACGCTGGGTTTCTGACGGTTTGAGATCAGGCATAGTTGACCAAGTAGACCAATTGACATCAGGCGTAGTTGACCTGGTAGACCAATTGAACTCAACTCCCGAACAATTTGGAGAGCCTAGAACATCTGCGTTATACTTATATGAATGATGAAGCGTTCGTATGGGCTCTTAGGGCTTATATGGACACGCTGGGTCGCTGTCGGTTTGATATCAGGCGCAGTTGACCTGGTAGATCAATTGAACTCAACTCCCGAACATTTTGGAAAACCTAGAACATCTGCGTTGTACTTATTTCAGTGATGAAGCATTCGCATGGGCTCTTAGGACTGATATGGACACGCTGGGTCGTTGTCGGTTTGATATCATGCGTAGTTGACATGGTATACCAATTGAATTCAACTCCCGGACAATTTGGAGAACCTAGAACATCTGCGTTGGACTTATCAGAATGATGATGCATTTGCATGACCTCCAAGGTGCTATATGGACTCGCTGGGTCGCTGTCGGTTTGATATCAGGCGCAGTTGACCTGGTAGACCAATTGAACTCAACTCCCGGACAATTTGGAGAACCTAAAACATCTGCGTTGTACTTATTTGAATAGTGAAGCATTCGCTTGGGCTCTTAGGACTGATATGGACACGCAGGGTTTCTGTAGGTTTGAGATCAGGTGCAGTTGACCAGGTAGACCAATTGATCTCAACTCCCGGACAATTTGGAGAACCTAGAACATCTACATTGAACTTATTTGACTGATGATGCATTTGCATGACCTGTAAGGAGCTATATGGACCCGCTGGGTCGCTGTCGGTTTGATATCAGACGTAGTTAACATGGTAGACCAATTGTTCTCAACTCCCGGACAATTTGAAGATCCTAGAACATCCGAATTGTACTTATTTGAATGATGAAACGTTTGCATGGGCTCTTAGGACTTATATGAACATGCTGGGTCACTGTCGGTTTGATATCAGGCGTAGTTGGCATGGTAGACCATTTGAACTCAACTCCCGGACAATTTGGAGAACCAAGAACATCTGCGTTGTACTTATTAGAATAGTGAAGCATTCGCTTGGGCTCTTAGAACTGATATGGACACGCTGTGTTTCTGTCGGTTTGAGATCAGGCGTAGTTGACCAGGTAGACCAATTGATCTCAACTCCCGGACAATTTGGAGAACCTAGAACATCTACATTGAACTTATTTGACTGATGATGCATTTGCATGACCTCTAAGGAGCTATATGGACCCGATGGGTCGCTGTCGGTTTGATATCAGGCGTAGTTGACATGGTAGACCAATTGAACTCAACTCCCGGACAATTTGGAGTACCTAGAACATCTGCGTTGTACTTATTTGAATGAAGAAGCGTTTGCATGGGCTCTTAGGACTGATATGAACACGCTGGGTTTCTGTAGGTTTGATATCAGGCGCAGTTGACCTGTTATACCAATTAAACTCAACTCCCGGGCAATTTGGTGAACCTAGAACATCTGCGTTGGACTTATTTGACTGATGATGCATTTGCATGACCAGTAAGGACCTATATGGACACGCTGGGTCGCTGTCGGTTTGATATCAGGCGTAGTTGACATGGTAGACTAATTGAACTCAACTCCCGGATAATTTGGAGAACCTAGAACATCTGAGTTGGACATATTTTAATGGTGAAACATTCGCACTGGCTCTAGGGACTTATATAGATTTTTTGGATCACTATAAGGTCATGCTTTAGGCACATAAATTCAGAGATTTCATTCAGATTCATTTATTCAGAGCAACTTCACCACAATATGCCAGATGTATTGGAGGCCTTAAAAAAGTTTTTGTTACATTTTTTGCCCAAATCTCATTCAATTGAATCATATTGAATAGCTCTGTGCATACGGGCTGTTGAACAGACTATAAAATCTCCAAATATGACCAGTTTCATATATCACTGCCTAAAATTACGCTTTTGGGCCACCTAGTTTTCTCAACCATAAAAAGGGGGAGGGTCCGGAGGGGGAGGGTTTGCATGTGCCCAAAAGTACAACAAAAGTACAAAAGTGAAAATTCCGAGTAAAAACCTCTAAAAACCTCAAAGATATATTGTTTTCAAAATTAAAAGTTCGTCCTGGGCATTTACGGGTTAACAATATTTTTTCAGCGACGTTTCATCCAGTTATTGACTTGCGGGTCTTGAATTCTTGTATTGCTGCGAATGTGCACGAACTAAACACGATTACGATCAGAAATTCCTTTTTCAACAATAGAATTTGATGGCAGAACAATAACAACTCAAACAAATATTTCTTAAAATTTGACGTGCGAGGAAAAAAAAAACGTTCGATTTAAACCGTAGCACGCTTCGATCTCCTGTCCAAAAACAGAACTGAAAATTTTGTGGATAAACCAATCTCAGGAAAAACCAAAAAAGTTTTTTCCCACAGTGTACCTAAACCTACACTGAACCAAAACTTCATCCCGACAGCGACTGATACTTGATTTGGTTCTGCCCTTTAACGAGAATCATTCGCTTTCAGGATGATCGTCATTTGCCTGTTCCCCTTCGCTTGCGTGCATCGCGTATGACAGTCATCCCATTTCCTTTACACAATATAGATGGCTGAAGGATGACAAGCATTCGATTAACGGTTGAGTTTTTGATGGTTTTGAAATTAATTTGATTTGAAAGTAATATGCTGTGATTTGGAGCCGAATAACGATCTCACGGTGCCCCGGTAGACCGTTATTATAAAATAAAAATGTCCATCAAAATCAAGTACAGGGCTCGATTCCTGTGGTAATTCTGCACCTCTGGACCAATTTTTTAAAAAATCCCTAGGAGGAATCTCGAGAAATCTTGATTTGATGTTTTTAATTAAGAAATTTCAAAAGAATCTATATTTTAATTCAATAATATCCCCAAAACACCTTCAAAGCCGTCCAAAAAGTGGTCCAAGTTGTTTTCAACCAGTTTGCATTTGTTGCCTTTATTACAATTATAAATTTTTACAACTGATTAAGCTCACCAAACTGACTTAGATATGTTTTTGTATGGCTTGAAGCCGTCTATCTTCAAGAATGCTACCTCTCGTTCAGAACCATTCATGAATTCACGTCCAGGCTGCAGATTCTTTGTTGAATGCCATTCAGATTAAAGTTTGTATTTTTTTCATTGGGTTCACAAATGTATTCGAGCATCAGAAGTAAAGATTGGAGTATGGAAAAAATTGATAAAAAAAACCAACAGCTTAAATATTTGTTTAAAGTAGTGAAGTTGTTTAGCATTTTATAACAGGTTGGATCTTCGTCAGATGATGTAACAATTGAATTGACGGAGCTTTATCATATTCTGAGATTTCCCCGCAAAAGGATCATCGGACTGGTAATGACTCCAAAGATGGGGGTAAGGAAAAGCTACGATTTTCAAGAGTGAGCTCGGCATATAGAATGAGATCTCGAGAACCAAGGAAAACATCAGGAAAAATGCACAAGAGAAAGAAAAAAATTTACAAGCTTTGTGCATATTCTTTTGGGTTTTCGGCTACGACGAAGATAAAATATTCAATTTTTGAACTTTTAAAAACACTTTAATACAGAAACAAAAAGAACCTTTGCTTATCTCCGTCACTACACATCTAGTTCGCAATTGTTAATACGATTTTAAAGTTGCTTGAGAAAGCGCCATGTTGAGTAAATTTATGGGTGAACCTAGTACAGATGAGGCATCAACAAATTGCATAGAGTTCACTGAAATCCCGATCTTTCGGATTACGGCATTACGCTGTTTAAACATTATCAATTTTCTAATTAATATTTCAATCAGCAGTTTCTGAATGATTTCAAAAAAGTGTACGCAAGATACAGCTCTTTGAAACTCGAGCATGGTTTTGAGGAAGCAATTGATGGCTTTGCTAGCAGCTGGAAAAAGCCGCAGCTTCCATTCACGTCAAAGTACCATATCTTGAATTATCATGTTTCTGAGTTCTGTAGAGGTACCGGAATAGGTTTTGGCTTACATATCAAACATGCTTTTTCTAGTCCGTTGATAAGAGCTTTGACGAGATTTGGCAGCAAAGATCGGTTAATAAGTGATGTGATCGAGTATAACAGCTTCTTACTACTATTATTTTGCACGAACTCTGGTCTTACTTCTCTCCATTATGAACATAAACACTAAATTAAAATTATTTTTAATTTTCATTCTATTAAACATTGAAAGCAACACTTATACTAAACTCGAGCAAGTTAGCCATACAAAAACATTCTCAAGTCAGTTTGGTAAGATAAGTCAGTTGTAAATATTTATGGTTCTAATAACCACAACGCGTGCTTAGGGCCATCTTTGGCGTTGTGCAAGAGAATGGTGTGTGACGGCGAAGTTTGAAACAAGAGCTCGCCCAGCTCTACGGCGAACCCAGTACCCAGAAGGTAGCTATAGCTGGAAGGGTACGATGGGCAGGGCATATTTCAAGAATGCTGGACAGTAACCCGGCAAAGCTGGTGGTTACTTCCGACTGGCAGGTTCGAGAAGAATTGAAGGACATCTATCTAGGTGGATTAATCAGGGTTTTTGGTGATATTTTTGGATTCTTATATGGATTCTTTTGAAATTTCTTGACTAAAAACTTCAAATCAAGATTTCTCGAGATTCCTGCTAGGGATTTTTTTAAAAATTGGTCCAGAGGTGCAGAATTACCACAGGAATCGAGCCCTGTACTTGGTTTTGATGGACATTTTTATTTTATAATAACGGTCTACCGGGGCACCGTGGATCTGTATTGTCTTTTCGTGTTAAAAAATAAAAATACAATTTTAGACGCATGTTTTATTTACATTTTGCGAGAATCGAAACTGGTTTTTATTCATGATTTTAGTGTATACTCAACATAAACGCGTAGCGACCTGCCTTTACTAAGTTGTATCTCAATTGCGAAATTTTGCGATATGGGATCCCGCCTTTCAGCATGATTATTCCTGTGTCCATAGTGCGGTTACACATAATCGCGTCAAAGCGGCCGTCCAGCGGGTTTCTAATCTTTATTTAGTCCGTTCAGCGGGTCAAATCCTGGAGAAAAAAGAGAGGAGAAGTTCTGCGTATTCGTAATAAACATGTTCTCACCGGATGCCACAGGGACGAAAAAGTCTTCAAAGCTCCAATCGGGTTTCGTTTAACCTGTAAGTCTGACGCGATAACATAGTTATTTGTAGAATAATTAGAAATGATTTATGGCTCACCTTTTTACTGAAAATAAAATGTTCTTCAGCGACACTTCAACTTAGCTTGAAACCGAAATGATTACAAATGGCGACAATTGAGCAGTGAACAAAACATTGGACCCACTGACCCAAGATGCATAATAAAACTATATGATAAACGTAATGGGGCGCGACCAAAAGGAACATCATTTGTGTTTCGGGTTTCAATTCAGTCGGTACTGAGTCATCCTATAATAGGATGCTACGTCATTTGGAAATGGTTCGAAAATCAACCGTTTCCCGTGTAACTATTTTATGGGGTTTTGATGATTTTACATTCACTCCGTTTCATCATACGCAAGCGGGATGACACGTTTCATAGGTAATAGAAATTACAAATCTGACTGTTTCGGCAGGATGTTTGGGTTCAGTGTAAGCTCTCCATTGGCTCAGACGAAAGCGAGAAAACAAAATGGGGGCCGGCTGATGCTTTTTTATTTCACCCAGCAAGGGATATAGGACGTCAATTTTAAAATGCTTATTAAAGCGTTAAAACACATTTTAGCCTAAAATTGTTCACTTTTTTGGGTTAGAAATTTAATTTACTTTCATATAGGTAACACGAAAGTTGAATTATTTTGATTAAAAAAACATGTGTAGATAAGGAGCCTAACATGTAGTTTTTCAAAATTCTAATCCTACGTATTTAAAAGTTTTCAACATATCACTGTTAATAACATTTTAAAAGCATTTTAAAATATACTTCCTATACTTCACCATGTTGAAAAACAGTGATTTCACGCACACGTCCGTCGCCGCTAGATGGCAACAGCGCGGCTGCGTCAAAGCGAATAGCCGTGCGGTAAGACGTGCGGCTACAAAGTAAGACCATGCTGAGGGTGGCTGGGTTCGATTTCCGGTGCCGGTCTAGGTAATTTTCGGATTGGAAATTGTCTCGACTTCCCTGGGCATAAAAGTATCATCGTGCTAGCCATGCAAAAATGGTAACCTGGCTTACAAACCTCGCAGTTAATAACTGTGGAAGTGCTTAATGAACACTAAGCTGCGAGGCGGCTCTGTCCCAGTGTGGGAATGTAATGCCAATAATAATAAGAAGAAGACCTAAACCTAAGCAGCAAGAGAGGCAACAACAACTACAATATAGGAAACGAACGTGCGAATAGATAGATAATACATCGGGCTCGGACAGAACATCACCACCAATTAAGAAAAAAATCGGCCAATCGAACCAACTAGAAGTGCAGCAGTCGCATAGCCACGTCAAACAAACATCCAACGATGAGTGGAAACACAATCGGACGATGATATCGAGAATAATGGCCAATAAGAAGAAGAAGAAGAAGAAGAAGAAGAAGAAGAAGAAGGAGGACCCGACGATCCGGATGAATGGGTGAAGAAATATAAACGTCGCAAAAAATAAATTTAGTAATTTTTTAAATTATAATTTTGACCGGAATAATTCATGTTTGAATTAAAAGGTCGTTATTAAAACTAAAAAAAAAACAGATTAATCAACCTAACGGTGATGGTGCCTTTCTCGTTCCTTTCGAGTGAGTAATTTCTACGCACTTTTGGTATAAAAAAAGTAATTTTACCATAACTTCTGAGCCCATAGTCCGATCCGGAAAATTTTCAATAGGAAATAATGGGACAGGATTCCGCGTTGTATGCAATTTGTTGCGAGCAAAATCGGTTAAGGATAAATGCCTTAAAAATGAGTGAGAATTTTGTACGTTTTTGTTATGTAAAAAAATGAATTTTGGCCATAACTTCGAAACCCATAGTCCGATCTGTCCAATTTTCAATACTAAACAATGCATCACGATTCAAATGAAACTTGTTGCGAGCAAATCAGCTAACAGTAAGTGCCTAAAAAGTGAGTGAGAATTTTTTTTGTAAAAAAATATATTTTAGCCATAACTCCGAAGCCCATAGTCCGATTGGGCCAATTTCCAATACGATAGGACAGGATTCCTCGTTGAATGCAACTATGGGTCTCCGGGCCTCCTTTAAAAAAAATGTTTTTGGAGCGAACATATAGCTATTACGACTTTATGTATACTTTGTATACGAGAAAGGCAAAAACTGCACTGATTCAAAATTATCTGTTTCGTATGAGCAATATTATATTTGTTCAACAAAATTGGCCGCTTTCTATATTTCTTATATACTCTACATTCGTCTCTTTCTCTACTCATTAGGCTTAGGTAATAGTATACTATTGGTATACCAATTATATTTTAATCATGTTTCATATATATTCTCTTATAAAAATAATATTTATTATCCACTTGTTCAAATACAATATACATTATTTCAAATTTTGCCTTTTTTTAACTATCATTTATTTGGAAGGCTCATTTGCCGTTAAGCGTTACGGAGCCGAAATCATGTTTTAGAGTACAGTTTTTTCATGATTCTTATACAATAATGTTAGTTTTGGGGAACCGAAAGACTCGCGGTTTGGTCGAGGTTGGGGAATACAATTATACAATAGGAAAGGAAGGGAATTTAGGATGCTTAATTAATTACAATGCTGATGTTTACACAGTTGAAATCCTTGGCAATGTTTCAAATCTGTAACGAGACAAACTTTTGTTTTGGCAGACAACGATGAGAGGAAGACATACGGGAGGGATGAACGACAGATATTGAGATGATGTACAACAAGAGGAAGACATTCTTAAGGAATTACGACAGCAAAGGGATGGGTGGACGACAATTATAATCTAACATCAGCAACTTTCAAAAATTGGTGGACAAGGGACATGTATTCGAGATCAAGACCCGCCAGCACTTCCCTAATAGGCTTTGGCTGCTTTCCTCGGACCCGAAGATGTTCAGTTAGCGCGGATCTAGGGCCACGATGCTCCTCGCACGCCCACACGACATGTTCAATATCCTGATAATCTGCGCCGCAAACACAGAGACTGCCTTCTGAGAGCCCCACTCGAAAAAGATGTGCATTTAAAGAGTAATGATTGGACATTAGACGACACATGGTTCGGATGAAGTCTCGTCCCAATTTCATTTTTTTGAACCATGGCCGTTTCGACACCTGTTGGCGAATTGAATACAGCCATCTACCCATCTCCCCATTTGTCCATTTTTGTTGCCAACTGATCAAGGTTTCCTGACGAGCTAATCAGAAAAAATCATTGAAGGTGATTTGCCGTTCGTAAATATCACCTTCCATAGCGCCCACCTTAGCCAGAGAGTCCGCTTTCTCATTTCCCGGGATCGAGCAATGAGAAGGGACCCAAGCCATGGTGATTGTGTAAGACCGTTGTGATAAAGCACTCAAAGCTTTCCGTATCCCATTCATGAGATACGCTGAGTGCTTAACCGCTTTCACTGATCGAACAGCCTCCAAGGAACTTAGACTGTCGGTGAAGATGAAAAAGTGGTCAGGTGGTAGGGATGCGATCTGCTCGAGAAAATAATGTATAGCTGCTAGCTCAGCAGTATATACGGAGCTAGGCTCTTTGAGCTTAAAGTAGGCGCTATGAAAAACCTTAAAAACACCGTAACCAGTGGAGTCATCCATTTTTGACCCGTCTGTGAAAAAGCTTCTCTCCTCGCTGGCGTGCCCGTATTTGCTTGCAAATAATGGAGGTATGACCTCCGGACGAAGGAAGCCTGGTATTCCATGAACCTCCTGTTTCATGGACAGATCAAAAATTACAGAGGAACTGAAGGAGTCTAAGAAGTTAGCACGATTAGTATCTACCGAAGAAGGGCTTACCTCCAGCGTTATGTACCAGTGGTAAATACTCATGGATCGAGATTGAGGGTTTTGTTCGAGCAGCTTCTCGAAGTTGTCAATGTCCAATGGATTGAGAACCTCACAGCGGATGAGGAACCGGAGCGATAGTTCCGCGAAACGATCTGTCAGAGGCAGTACTCCCGCGAGTACTTCCAAGCTCATCGTATGAGTCGAATCCATACATCCTAACGCGATACGGAGACAGCGGTACTGAATCCGTTGAAGCTTCAACATGTGTGTTTTAGCCGCGGACTGGAAGCAGAAACTACCATATTCGAGGACCGACAAAATGGTTGTTCGATACAACGTTATAAGATCTTCGGGATGCGCTCCCCACCATGTTCCGGTTATCTATCGCATGAAGTTGATCCGATTCTGGCATTTTTGTGTCAGATACACCATGTGCTTCCCGAATGTACATTTCGAGTCGAACCAGACCCCGAGGTATTTTGAAGACATGCTATGAATGATTGTCTTACCCATCAGTTGGAGTGGGAATTTTGCCGGCTTATGTTTTTTTGAAAAGACAACCATCTCAGTTTTCTCCGGATAGAATTCGATACCCAGCTTCGTAGCCCAAGTAGACAAATTGTCCAGAGTATCTTGCAATGGTCCTTGCAGATCAACTGCGGTTGGCCCCGAAACGGATACAACACAGTCATCCGCAAGCTGTCTTAACGTGCAATTTTCCATGAGACATTCGTCAATGTCTCTGACATAAAAATTGTAAAGAAGGGGGCTCAAACATGAGCCCTGGGGGAGACCCATGTAACTAATTCGTGAAGTTGTCAAGTCACGATGAGAAAAACTCATACGCTTCTCTGACAACAAATTGTACAAATAGTTGTTCAAAAGTGTTGAAAGTCCACACGCGTGGAGTTTGTCAGATATGTGGTAGATTTACCGATCTCTGGTTGTCATCGAAAATAACTCACTTGTTTTCGGCTTAACGTTCGAAATGATAATGAATTTATTAACACCTTTGAAATACATATTTGCCTACGGGAGACAGTCGAAGCAAGTTAATTGGAGAATGCACTGAACTGTGTGCATTGTAATTTGAGGTCTCAGACTAGAATTGCTGAGACATCATTCATGTCAACGAACGGCTTTGAGCGTTCGTTGTGCATCGATCGAAAGTATGAGAAATTATTAAAGGGTATGATGACATGTGTTATACACATGCCACACCATCCCCCTATGGAAATGAATAGCTTCGATTATCTCTCACAAAAGATTTTGGTACAGAATATCAGTAGCAAAAGTATGTTTGATTACAGTTTATATAATAAAAAAGAAATATGCATTAGAGCTAAACTTCTAGGATCTATCATTCTTTCCCCCTTGGCATTTTTTTTAATGTTGCAATATGAGTAATCTAAATTCTTGTGCTTCAGACTTCTTTTCGCCATTTTATATTATTGTATTTGGTATTTTAAATTTAACAATATGTTTTTTCTGTTGCCAGTAATCTGTTTGACTTAAATTGATATCTAAATTAACATTTGTTTTTTGAGTTAGCTCTCTTGATTTTTTTTTTGGTTATGAATTGTAAAAACTAAACTAAAACTAAAAAAGTTATTATGGCAGTATTACTAGGAATAGTGAAGCCGATTTTTTTTTTGTTTTTTTTTTATCAATGTATGAAGAAATGATGTCATTGCTAGCTACTTTGTATTTCCTTATTTTTGAAGTAATTTTTTTTTAAATTATTGGATGTAGTTAAAAACATCATCATTATCACCTGGTAACTGTAATTATTCAAACTGGTAACTGGATTATTCAGAATAAAAATATTATTCTTTGTATTTATCTATTGATTTGGAGAAGGCTATTAATTATTTGGAATCAACGTCAATGCTAATAGTCCTATACGTAAACAGGCTTTGGGACAGTTCGTCGAATGACATTTCGTCGAATGACGTTTAGTCGAACAAAATTCCCCTTGTCCTTAGGACATCCAATTTTGCACTACGGCATCAAATATCGAAGTTTCATCATCTAAAGGACATTTGGGACCAAAAACAAAACTTCGATTTTTTCAGTGATGTATCCTATACGGGAGATTTGCATCGGACACTAAAATCATCAAAATTTCAATTTTTCAAAATTCCCTTGTCACTTAGGACATCCAATTATTGCTCGGCATCAAATATCGAAGTTTCATGCATCTAAAGGACATTTGGGACCAAAAACAAAACTTCGATTTTTTCGAAATTTGATGTATCCCTCAGGGGAGATTTGCATCCCCAGGACACTAAAATCATCAAAATTTCAATTTTTCAAAAATTCCCTTGTCACTTAGGACATCCAATTATTGCACTACGGCATCAAATATCAAGTTTCATGCATCTAAAGGACATTTGGGACCAAAAACAAAACTTCGATTTTTTCGAAATTTGATGTATCCTATACGGGAGATTTGCATCCCCAGGACACTAAAATCATCAAAATTTCAATTTTTCAAAAATTCCCTTGTCATTAGGACATCCAATTATTGCACTACGGCATCAAATATCGAAGTTTCATGCATCTAAAGGACATTTTTATCCTATGAGATTTATAACATTCATCACCAATTGTCACTTAGACATCCAATTATTGCACTACGGCATCAAATATCGAAGTTTCATGCATCTAAAGGACATTTGGACCAAAAACAAAACTTCGATTTTTTCGAATTTGATGTATCCTATGCGGAGATTTGCATCCCCAGGACACTAAAATCATCAAAATTTCAATTTTTCAAAATTCCCTTGTCACTTAGGACATCCAATTTTTGCACTACGGCATCAAATATCGAAGTTTCATGCATCTAAAGGACATTTGGGACCAAAAACAAAACTTCGATTTTTTCGAAATTTGATGTATCCCTATGAGGAGATTTGCATCCCCAGGACACTAAAATCATCAAAATTTCAATTTTTCAAAAATTCCCTTGTCACTTAGGACATCCAATTATTGCACTACGGCATCAAATATCGAAGTTTCATGCATCTAAAGGACATTTGGGAAAAAACAAAACTTCGATTTTTTCGATGATGTATCCCTATCAGGGGAGATTTGCATCCCCAGGACACTAAAATCATCAAAATTTCAATTTTTCAAAATTCCCTTGTCACTAGGACATCCAATTATTGCACTACGGCATCAAATATCGAAGTTTCATGCATCTAAAGGACATTTGGGACCAAAACAAAACTTCGATTTTTTCGAAATGATGTATCCTATCAGGGAAGTTTGCATCCCCAGGACACTAAAATCATCAAAATTTCAATTTTTCAAAATTCCCTTGTCACTTAGGACATCCAATTATTGCACTACGGCATCAAATATCGAAGTTTCATGCATCTAAAGGACATTTGGGACAAAACAAAACTTCGATTTTTTCGAAATTTGATGTATCCCTATGAGGAGATTTGCATCCCCAGGACACTAAAATCATCAAAATTTCAATTTTTCAAAAATTCCCTTGTCACTTAGGACATCCAATTATTGCACTACGGCATCAAATATCGAATTTTCATGCATCTAAAGGACATTTGGGACCAAAAACAAAACTTCGATTTTTTCAGTGATGTATCCCTATGAGGAGATTTGCATCCCCAGGACACTAAAATCATCAAAATTTCAATTTTTCAAAAATTCCCTTGTCACTTAGGACATCCAATTATTGCACTACGGCATCAAATATCGAAGTTTCATGCATCTAAAGGACATTTGGGACCAAAAACAAAACTTCGATTTTTTCGAAATTTGATGTATCCTATACGGGAGATTTGCATCCCCAGGACACTAAAATCATCAAAATTTCAATTTTTCAAAAATTCCCTTGTCACTTAGGACATCCAATTATTGCACTACGGCATCAAATATCGAAGTTTCATGCATCTAAAGGACATTTGGGACCAAAAACAAAACTTCGATTTTTTCGAAATTTGATGTATCCCTATACGGGGAGATTTGCATCCCCAGGACACTAAAATCATCAAAATTTCAATTTTTCAAAAATTCCCTTGTCACTTAGGACATCAATTATTGCACTACGGCATCAAATATCGAAGTTTCATGCATCTAAAGGACATTTGGGACCAAAAACAAAACTTCGATTTTTTCAGAATTTGATGTATCCCTTACGGAGATTTGCATCCCCAGGACACTAAAATCATCAAAATTTCAATTTTTCAAAAATTCCCTTGTCACTTAGGACATCCAATTATTGCACTACGGCATCAAATATCGAAGTTTCATGCATCTAAAGGACATTTGGGACCAAAAACAAAACTTCGATTTTTTCGAAATTTGATGTATCCTATACAGAATTTGCATCCCCAGGACACTAAAATCATCAAAATTTCAATTTTTCAAAAATTCCCTTGTCATTAGGACATCCAATTTTGCACTACGGCATCAAATATCGAAGTTTCATGCATCTAAAGGACATTTGGGACCAAAAACAAAACTTCGATTTTTTCGAAATTTGATGTATCCCTATGAGGAGATTTGCATCCCCAGGACACTAAAATCATCAAAATTTCAATTTTTCAAAAATCCCCCTTGTCACTTAGGACATCCAATTTTTGCACTACGGCATCAAATATCGAAGTTTCATGCATCTAAAGGACATTTGGGACCAAAAACAAAACTTCGATTTTTTCGAAATTTGATGTATCCCTATACGGGGAGATTTGCATCCCCAGGACACTAAAATCATCAAAATTTCAATTTTTTCGAAAATTCCTCTTGTCACTTAGGACATCCAATTTTTGCACTACGGCATCAAATATCGAAGTTTCATGCATCTAAAGGACATTTGGGACCAAAACAAAACTTGATTTTTTCGAAATTTGATGTATCCCTATACGGGAGATTTGCATCCCCAGGACACTAAAATCATCAAAATTTCAATTTTTCAAAATTCCCTTGTCACTTGGACATCCAATTTTGCACTACGGCATCAAATATCGAAGTTTCATGCATCTAAAGGACATTTGGGACCAAAACAAAACTTCGATTTTTTCGAAATTTGATGTATCCTATACGGAGATTTGCATCCCCAGGACACTAAAATCATCAAAATTTCAATTTTTCAAAAATTCCCTTGTCACTTAGGACATCCAATTTGCACTACGGCATCAAATATCGAAGTTTCATGCATCTAAAGGACATTTGGGACCAACAAAACTTCGATTTTTTCGAAATTTGATGTATCCTATACGGAGATTTGCATCCCCAGGACACTAAAATCATCAAAATTTCAATTTTTCAAAATTCCCTTGTCACTTAGGACATCCAATTTTGCACTACGGCATCAAATATCGAAGTTTCATGCATCTAAAGGACATTTGGGACCAAAAACAAAACTTCGATTTTTTCGAAATTTGATGTATCCTATCAGGGGAGATTTGCATCCCCAGGACACTAAAATCATCAAATTTCAATTTTTCAAAATTCCCTTGTCACTTAGGACATCCAATTATTGCACTACGGCATCAAATATCGAAGTTTCATGCATCTAAAGGACATTTGGGACCAAAAACAAAACTTCGATTTTTTCGAAATTTGATGTATCCTATACGGAGATTTGCATCCCCAGGACACTAAAATCATCAAAATTTCAATTTTTCAAAAATTCCCTTGTCACTTAGGACATCCAATTATTGCACTACGGCATCAAATATCGAAGTTTCATGCATCTAAAGGACATTTGGGACCAAAACAAAACTTCGATTTTTTCGAAATTTGATGTATCCCTATAGGGAGATTTGCATCCCCAGGACACTAAAATCATCAAAATTTCAATTTTTCAAAAATTCCCTTGTCACTTAGGACATCCAATTTTGCACTACGGCATCAAATATCGAAGTTTCATGCATCTAAAGGACATTTGGGACCAAAAACAAAACTTCGATTTTTTCGAAATTTGATGTATCCTATCGGGGAGATTTGCATCCCCAGGACACTAAAATCATCAAAATTTCAATTTTTCAAAATTCCCTTGTCACTTAGGACATCCAATTTTTGCACTACGGCATCAAATATCGAAGTTTCATGCATCTAAAGGACATTTGGGACCAAAAACAAAACTTCGATTTTTTCGAAATTTGATGTTCCTATACGGGAGATTTGCATCCCCAGGACACTAAAATCATCAAAATTTCAATTTTTCAAAATTCCCTTGTCATTAGGACATCCAATTTTGCACTACGGCATCAAATATCGAAGTTTCATGCATCTAAAGGACATTTGGGACCAAAAACAAAACTTTTTTTTCGAAATTTGATGTATCCTATACGGGGAGATTTGCATCCCCAGGACACTAAAATCATCAAAATTTCAATTTTTCAAAAATTCCCTTGTCACTTAGGACATCCAATTATTGCACTAGGCATCAAATATCGAAGTTTCATGCATCTAAAGGACATTTGGGACCAAAACAAAACTTCGATTTTTTCGAAATTTGATGTATCCCTATACGGGGATTTGCATCCCCCAGGACACTAAAATCATCAAAATTTCAATTTTTCAAAAATTCCCTTGTCACTTAGGACATCCAATTTTGCACTACGGCATCAAATATCGAAGTTTCATGCATCTAAAGGACATTTGGGACCAAAACAAAACTTCGATTTTTTCGAAATTTGATTGTATCCCTATGAGAATTTGCATCCCCAGGACACTAAAATCATCAAAATTTCAATTTTTCAAAAATTCCTTGTCACTTAGGACATCCAATTTTGCACTACGGCATCAAATATCGAAGTTTCATGCATCTAAAGGACATTTGGGACCAAAACAAAACTTCGATTTTTTCGAAATTTGATGTATCCCTATACGGAGATTTGCATCCCCAGGACACTAAAATCATCAAAATTTCAATTTTTTCAAAAATTCCCTTGTCACTTAGGACATCCAATTATTGCACTCGGCATCAAATATCGAAGTTTCATGCATCTAAAGGACATTTGGGACCAAAAACAAAACTTCGATTTTTCGAAATTTGATGTATCCCTATGGGGAGATTTGCATCCCCAGGACACTAAAATCATCAAAATTTCAATTTTTCAAAAATTCCCTTGTCACTTAGGACATCCAATTTTGCACTACGGCATCAAATATCGAAGTTTCATGCATCTAAAGGACATTTGGGACCAAAAACAAAACTTCGATTTTTTCGAAATTTGATGTATCCCTATACGGGAGATTTGCATCCCCAGGACACTAAAATCATCAAAATTTCAATTTTTCAAAAATTCCCTTGTCACTTAGGACATCCAATTTTGCACTACGGCATCAAATATCGAAGTTTCATGCATCTAAAGGACATTTGGGACCAAAAACAAAACTTCGATTTTTTCGAAATTTGATGTATCCCTATCAGGGGAGATTTGCATCCCCAGGACACTAAAATCATCAAATTTCAATTTTTCAAAATTCCCTTGTCACTTAGGACATCCAATTTTTGCACTACGGCATCAAATATCGAAGTTTCATGCATCTAAAGGACATTTGGGACCAAAAACAAAACTTCGATTTTTTCGAATGATGTATCCCTAAGGGAGATTTGCATCCCCAGGACACTAAAATCATCAAAATTTCAATTTTTCAAAAATTCCCTTGTCACTAGGACATCCAATTATTGCTCACGGCATCAAATATCGAAGTTCATGCATCTAAAGGACATTTGGGACCAAAAACAAAACTTCGATTTTTTCGAAATTTGATGTTCCCTATCAGGGGAGATTTGCATCCCCAGGACACTAAATCATCAAAATTTCAATTTTTCAAAATTCCCTTGTCACTTAGGACATCCAATTTTGCACTACGGCATCAAATATCGAAGTTTCATGCATCTAAAGGACATTTGGGACCAAAACAAAACTTCGATTTTTTCGAAATTTGATGTATCCCTATGAGGGAGATTTGCATCCCCAGGACACTAAAATCATCAAAATTTCAATTTTTCAAAAATTCCCTTGTCACTTAGGACATCCAATTATTGCACTACGGCATCAAATATCGAAGTTTCATGCATCTAAAGGACATTTGGGACCAACAAAACTTCGATTTTTTCGAAATTTGATTGTCCCCTATGAGGGAGATTTGCATCCCCAGGACACTAAAATCATCAAAATTTCAATTTTTCAAAATTCCCTTGTCACTTAGGACATCCAATTATTGCACTCGCATCAAATATCGAAGTTTCATGCATCTAAAGGACATTTGGGACCAAAACAAACTTCGATTTTTTCGAAATTTGATGTATCCCTATGAGGGAGATTTGCATCCCCAGGACACTAAAATCATCAAAATTTCAATTTTTCAAAATTCCCTTGTCACTTAGGACATCCAATTTTGCACTACGGCATCAAATATCGAAGTTTCATGCATCTAAAGGACATTTGGGACCAAAAACAAAACTTCGATTTTTTCAGTGATGTATCCTATACAGAGATTTGCATCCCCAGGACACTAAAATCATCAAAATTTCAATTTTTCAAAAATTCCCTTGTCACTTAGGACATCCAATTTTGCACTCGGCATCAAATATCGAAGTTTCATGCATCTAAAGGACATTTGGGACCAAAACAAAACTTCGATTTTTTCGAAATTTGTATGTCCCTATACGGGAGAGATTTGCATCCCCAGGACACTAAAATCATCAAAATTTCAATTTTTCAAAAATTCCCTTGTCACTTAGGACATCCAATTTTGCACTACGGCATCAAATATCGAAGTTTCATGCATCTAAAGGACATTTGGGACCAAAACAAAACTTCGATTTTTTCGAATGATGTATCCCTATAGGGAGATTTGCATCCCCAGGACACTAAAATCATCAAAATTTCAATTTTTCAAATTTCCCTTGTCACTTAGGACATCCAATTATTGCACTACGGCATCAAATATCGAAGTTTCATGCATCTAAAGGACATTTGGGACCAAAAACAAAACTTCGATTTTTTCGAAATTTGATGTATCCCTATACGGGGAGATTTGCATCCCCAGGACACTAAAATCATCAAAATTTCAATTTTTCAAAATTCCCTTGTCACTTAGGACATCCAATTTTGCACTACGGCATCAAATATCGAAGTTTCATGCATCTAAAGGACATTTGGGACAAAACAAAACTTCGATTTTTTCGAAATTTGATGTATCCCTATACGGGGAGATTTGCATCCCCAGGACACTAAAATTCAAAATTTCAATTTTTCAAAAATTCCCTTGTCACTTAGGACATCCAATTATTGCACTACGGCATCAAATATCGAAGTTTCATGCATCTAAAGGACATTTGGGACCAAAACT
Source organism: Armigeres subalbatus (assembly GCF_024139115.2). NCBI lineage: Eukaryota > Metazoa > Arthropoda > Insecta > Diptera > Culicidae > Armigeres > Armigeres subalbatus. Next base: position 225,136,633 of record NC_085140.1, read on the forward strand.
TGATTTTTTCGAAATTTGATGTTCATCAGACTATGCGAGATTGCATCCCCAGGACACTAAAATCATCAAAATTTCAATTTTTCAAAAATTCCCTTGTCACTTAGGACATCCAATTATTGCACTACGGCATCAAATATCGAAGTTTCATGCATCTAAAGGACATTTGGGACCAAAACAAAACTTCGATTTTTTCGAAATTTGATGTATCCTATACGGGAGATTTGCATCCCCAGGACACTAAAATCATCAAAATTTCAATTTTTCAAAATTCCCTTGTCACTTAGGACATCCAATTTTGCACTACGGCATCAAATATCGAAGTTTCATGCATCTAAAGGACATTTGGGACCAAAAACAAAACTTCGATTTTTCGAAATTTGATGTATCCCTATCGGGGAAGTTTGCATCCCCAGGACACTAAAATCATCAAAATTTCAATTTTTCAAAAATTCCCTTGTCACTTAGGACATCCAATTATTGCACTACGGCATCAAATATCGAAGTTTCATGCATCTAAAGGACATTTGGGACCAAAAACAAAACTGATTTTTTCGAAATTTGATGTATCCCTATACGGGAGATTTGCATCCCCAGGACACTAAAATCATCAAAATTTCAATTTTTCAAAAATTCCCTTGTCACTTAGGACATCCAATTTTTGCACTACGGCATCAAATATCGAAGTTTCATGCATCTAAAGGACATTTGGGACCAAAACAAAACTTCGATTTTTTCGAAATTTGATGTATCCCTATCAGGGAGATTTGCATCCCCAGGACACTAAAATCATCAAAATTTCAATTTTTCAAAAATTCCCTTGTCACTTAGGACATCCAATTATTGTCTAGCATCAAATATCGAAGTTTCATGCATCTAAAGGACATTTGGGACCAAAAACAAAACTTCGATTTTTTCGAATGATGTATCCCTATACGAGAGTTTGCATCGGACACTAAAATCATCAAAATTTCAATTTTTCAAAAATTCCCTTGTCACTTAGGACATCCAATTATTGCACTACGGCATCAAATATCGAAGTTTCATGCATCTAAAGGACATTTGGGACCAAAACAAAACTTCGATTTTTTCGAATGATGTATCCCTATACGGGGAGATTTGCATCCCCAGGACACTAAAATCATCAAAATTTCAATTTTTCAAAATTCCCTTGTCCTTAGGACATCCAATTATTCTGACATCAAATATCGAAGTTTCATGCATCTAAAGGACATTTGGGACCAAAACAAAACTTCGATTTTTTCGAAATTTGATGTATCCTATGAGGGAGATTTGCATCCCCAGGACACTAAAATCATCAAAATTTCAATTTTTCAAAAATTCCCTTGTCACTTAGGACATCCAATTTTGCACTACGGCATCAAATATCGAAGTTTCATGCATCTAAAGGACATTTGGGACCAAAAACAAAACTTCGATTTTTTCGAAATTTGATGTCCCTATGAGGGAGATTTGCATCCCCAGGACACTAATATCATCAACATTTCAATTTTTCAAAAATTCCCTTGTCACTTAGGACATCCAATTTTTGCACTACGGCATCAAATATCGAAGTTTCATGCATCTAAAGGACATTTGGGACCAAAAACAAAACTTCGATTTTTTCAGTGATGTATCCTATGAGAGTTGCATCCCCAGGACACTAAAATCATCAAAATTTCATTTTTTCAAAAATCCCTTGTCACTTAGGACATCCAATTTTGCACTACGGCATCAAATATCAAGTTTCATGCATCTAAAGGACATTTGGGACCAAAAACAAAACTTCGATTTTTTCGAAATTTGATGTATCCCTATGAGGGAGATTTGCATCCCCAGGACACTAAAATCATCAAAATTTCAATTTTTTCAAAAATTCCCTTGTCACTTAGGACATCCAATTATTGCACTACGCATCAAATATCGAAGTTTCATGCATCTAAAGGACATTTGGGACCAAAAACAAAACTTCGATTTTTTCGAAATTTGATGTATCCCTATACGGGAGATTTGCATCCCCAGGACACTAAAATCATCAAAATTTCAATTTTTCAAAAATTCCCTTGTCACTTAGGACATCCAATTATTGCACTACGGCATCAAATATCGAAGTTTCATGCATCTAAAGGACATTTGGGACCAAAACAAAACTTCGATTTTTTCGAATGATGTTCCCTATACGGGAGATTTGCATCCCCAGGACACTAAAATCATCAAAATTTCAATTTTTCAAAAATTCCCTTGTCATTAGGACATCCAATTTTGCACTACGGCATCAAATATCGAAGTTTCATGCATCTAAAGGACATTTGGGACCAAAAACAAAACTTCGATTTTTTCGAATGATGTATCCCTATACGGAGATTTGCATCCCCAGGACACTAAAATCATCAAAATTTCAATTTTTCAAAAATTCCCTTGTCACTTAGGACATCCAATTTTGCACTACGGCATCAAATATCGAAGTTTCATGCATCTAAAGGACATTTGGGACCAAAACAAAACTTCGATTTTTTCGAAATTTGATGTATCCCTATGAGGAGATTTGCATCCCCAGGACACTAAAATCATCAAAATTTCAATTTTTCAAAAATTCCCTTGTCCTAGGACATCCAATTTGCACTACGGCATCAAATATCAAGTTTCATGCATCTAAAGGACATTTGGGACCAAAAACAAAACTTCGATTTTTTCGAAATTTGATGTATCCTATACGGGAGATTTGCATCCCCAGGACACTAAAATCATCAAAATTTCAATTTTTCAAAATTCCCTTGTCCTAGGACATCCAATTATTGCACTGGCATCAAATATCGAAGTTTCATGCATCTAAAGGACATTTGGGACCAAAAACAAAACTTCGATTTTTTCGAAATTTGATGTATCCCTATACGGGGAGATTTGCATCCCCAGGACACTAAAATCATCAAATTTCAATTTTTCAAAAATTCCCTTGTCACTTAGGACATCCAATTATTGCACTACGGCATCAAATATCGAAGTTTCATGCATCTAAAGGACATTTGGGACCAAAACAAAACTTCGATTTTTTCGAAATTTGATGTATCCCTATACGGGAGATTTGCATCCCCAGGACACTAAAATCATCAAAATTTCAATTTTTCAAAAATTCCCTTGTCACTTAGGACATCCAATTATTGCACTACGGCATCAAATATCGAAGTTTCATGCATCTAAAGGACATTTGGGACCAAAAACAAAACTTCGATTTTTTCGAAATTTGATGTATCCCTATGGGGGAGATTTGCATCCCCCAGGACACTAAAATCATCAAAATTTCAATTTTTCAAAATTCCCTTGTCACTTAGGACATCCAATTTTGCACTACGGCATCAAATATCGAAGTTTCATGCATCTAAGGACATTTGGGACCAAAAACAAAACTTCGATTTTTTCGAAATTTGATGTATCCCTATAGGGAGATTTGCATCCCCAGGACACTAAAATCATCAAAATTTCAATTTTTCAAAAATTCCCTTTACTTAGGACATCCAATTATTCACTACGGCATCAAATATCGAAGTTTCATGCATCTAAAGGACATTTGGGACCAAAAACAAAACTTCGATTTTTTCGAAATTTGATGTATCCCTATGACGATTTGCATCCCCAGGACACTAAAATCATCAAATTTTCAATTTTTCAAAAATTCCCTTGTCACTTAGGACATCCAATTATTCTGGCATCAAATATCAAGTTTCATGCATCTAAAGGACATTTGGGACCAAAAAAAAAACTTCGATTTTTTCGAAATTTGATGTATCCCTATGCGGAGATTTGCATCCCCAGGACACTAAAATCATCAAAATTTCAATTTTTCAAAAATTCCCTTGTCACTTAGGACATCCAATTTTGCACTACGGCATCAAATATCGAAGTTTCATGCATCTAAGGACATTTGGGACCAAAACAAAACTCGATTTTTTCGAATTTTGATGTATCCTATACGAGAATTTGCATCCCCAGGCACTAAAATCATCAAAATTTCAATTTTTCAAAAATTCCCTTGTCACTTAGGACATCCAATTATTGCACTACGGCATCAAATATCGAAGTTTCATGCATCTAAAGGACATTTGGGACCAAAAACAAAACTTCGATTTTTTCGAAATTTGATGTATCCTATACGGGGAGATTTGCATCCCCAGGACACTAAAATCATCAAAATTTCAATTTTTCAAAAATTCCCTTGTCACTTAGGACATCCAATTATTCTGACATCAAATATCGAAGTTTCATGCATCTAAAGACATTTGGGACCAAAACAAACTTCGATTTTTTCGAATTTGATGTATCCCTGCGGGAATTTGCATCCCCAGGACACTAAAATCATCAAAATTTCAATTTTTCAAAAATTCCCTTGTCACTTAGGACATCCAATTATTGCACTACGGCATCAAATATCGAAGTTTCATGCATCTAAAGGACATTTGGGACCAAAAACAACTTCGATTTTTTCGAAATTTGATGATCCCTATACGGGGAGATTTGCATCCCCCAGGACACTAAAATCATCAAAATTTCAATTTTTCAAAATTCCCTTGTCACTTAGGACACCAATTATTGCACTACGGCATCAAATATCGAAGTTTCATGCATCTAAAGGACATTTGGGACCAAAACAAAACTTCGATTTTTTCGAAATTTGATGTATCCTATACGGAGAGTTGCACCCCAGGACACTAAAATCATCAAAATTTCAATTTTTCAAAAATTCCCTTGTCACTTAGGACATCCAATTATTGCACTACGGCATCAAATATCGAAGTTTCATGCATCTAAAGGACATTTGGGACCAAAACAAAACTTCGATTTTTTCGAAATTTGATGTATCCTATACGGGAGATTTGCATCCCCAGGACACTAAAATCATCAAAATTTCAATTTTTCAAAATTCCCTTGTCACTTAGGACATCCAATTTTGCACTACGGCATCAAATATCGAAGTTTCATGCATCTAAAGGACATTTGGGACCAAAACAAAACTTCGATTTTTTCGAAATTTGATGTATCCCTATACGGGGAGATTTGTCCCCCAGGACACTAAAATCATCAAAATTTCAATTTTTCAAAAATTCCCTTGTCACTTAGGACATCAATTTTGCACTACGGCATCAAATATCGAAGTTTCATGCATCTAAAGGACATTTGGGACCAAACAAAACTTCGATTTTTTCGAAATTTGATGTATCCCTATGAGGGAATTTGCATCCCCAGGACACTAAAATCATCAAAATTTCAATTTTTCAAAAATTCCCTTGTCACTTAGGACATCCAATTTTGCACTACGGCATCAAATATCGAAGTTTCATGCATCTAAGGACATTTGGGACCAAAACAAAACTTCGATTTTTTCAAATTTGATGTATCCTATACGGGAGATTTGCATCCCCAGGACACTAAAATCATCAAAATTTCAATTTTTCAAAATTCCCTTGTCACTTAGGACATCCAATTTTGCACTACGGCATCAAATATCGAAGTTTCATGCATCTAAAGGACATTTGGGACCAAAAACAAAACTTCGATTTTTTCGAAATTTGATGTATCCTATACGGGGAGATTTGCATCCCCAGGACACTAAAATCATCAAAATTTCAATTTTTCAAAAATTCCCTTGTCACTTAGGACATCCAATTATTGCACTACGGCATCAAATATCGAAGTTTCATGCATCTAAAGGACATTTGGGACCAAAACAAAACTTCGATTTTTTCAGTGATGTATCCTATACGGGAGATTTGCATCCCCAGGACACTAAAATCATCAAAATTTCAATTTTTCAAAAATTCCCTTGTCACTTAGGACATCCAATTTTGCACTACGGCATCAAATATCGAAGTTTCATGCATCTAAAGGACATTTGGGACCAAAAACAAAACTTCGATTTTTTCGAAATTTGATGTATCCCTATACGAGATTTGTCCCCCAGGACACTAAAATCATCAAAATTTCAATTTTTCAAAATTCCCTTGTCACTTAGGACATCCAATTATTGCACTACGGCATCAAATATCGAAGTTTCATGCATCTAAAGGACATTTGGGACCAACAAAACTTCGATTTTTTCGAAGATGTGTCCTATCAGGGGAGATTTGCATCCCCAGGACACTAAAATCATCAAAATTTCAATTTTTCAAAATTCCCTTGTCACTTAGGACATCCAATTATTGCACTCGGCATCAAATATCGAAGTTTCATGCATCTAAAGGACATTTGGGAAAAAACAAAACTTCGATTTTTTCGAAATTTGATGTATCCCATACGGGGAGATTTGCATCCCCAGGACACTAAAATCATCAAAATTTCAATTTTTCAAAAATTCCCTTGTCACTTAGGACATCAATTTGCACTACGGCATCAAATATCGAAGTTTCATGCATCTAAAGGACATTTGGGACCAAAAACAAAACTTCGATTTTTTCGAAATTTGATGTATCCCTATGAGGGAGATTTGCATCCCCAGGACACTAAAATCATCAAAATTTCAATTTTTCAAAAATTCCCTTGTCACTTAGGACATCCAATTTTGCACTCGCATCAAATATCGAAGTTTCATGCATCTAAAGGACATTTGGGACCAACAAAACTTCGATTTTTTCGTGATGTATCCCTATACGGGAGATTTGCATCCCCAGGACACTAAAATCATCAAAATTTCAATTTTTCAAAAATTCCCTTGTCACTTAGGACATCCAATTATTGCACTACGGCATCAAATATCGAAGTTTCATGCATCTAAAGGACATTTGGGACCAACAAAACTTCGATTTTTTCGAAATTTGATGTATCCTATACGGAGATTTGCATCCCCAGGACACTAAAATCATCAAAATTTAATTTTTCAAAATTCCCTTGTCACTTAGGACATCCAATTATTGCACTACGGCATCAAATATCGAAGTTTCATGCATCTAAAGGACATTTGGGACCAAAAACAAAACTTCGATTTTTTCGAAATTTGATGTATCCCTATACGGGAGATTTGCATCCCCAGGACACTAAAATCATCAAAATTTCAATTTTTCAAAATTCCCTTGTCACTTAGGACATCCAATTTTGCACTACGGCATCAAATATCGAAGTTTCATGCATCTAAAGGACATTTGGGACCAAAACAAAACTTCGATTTTTTGAAATTTGATGTATCCCTATGAGGAGATTTGCATCCCCAGGACACTAAAATCATCAAAATTTCAACAAAAATTCCCTTGTCACTTAGGACATCCAATTTTTGCACTACGGCATCAAATATCGAAGTTTCATGCATCTAAAGGACATTTGGGACCAAAAACAAAACTTCGATTTTTTCGAAATTTGATGTATCCCTATACGGGGAGATTTGCATCCCCAGGACACTAAAATCATCAAAATTTCAATTTTTCAAAAATTCCCTTTCTTAGGACATCCAATTATTGCACTACCGCATCAAATATCGAAGTTTCATGCATCTAAAGGACATTTGGGACCAAAAACAAAACTTCGATTTTTTCGAAATTTGATGTATCCCTATGAGGAGATTTGCATCCCCAGGACACTAAAATCATCAAAATTTCAATTTTTCAAAAATTCCCTTGTCTAGGACATCAATTTTGCACTACGGCATCAAATATCGATTTCATGCATCTAAAGGACATTTGGGACCAAAAACAAAACTTCGATTTTTTCGAAATTTGATGTATCCCTATGAGAGATTTGCATCCCCAGGACACTAAAATCATCAAAATTTCAATTTTTCAAAATTCCCTTGTCACTTAGGACATCCAATTTTACTCACGGCATCAAATATCGAAGTTTCATGCATCTAAAGGACATTTGGGACCAAAAACAAAACTTCGATTTTTTCGAAATTTGATGTATCCCTATACGGGAGATTTGCATCCCCAGGACACTAAAATCATCAAAATTTCAATTTTTCAAAAATTCCCTTGTCATTAGGACATCCAATTATTGCACTACGGCATCAAATATCGAAGTTTCATGCATCTAAAGGACATTTGGGACCAAAAACAAAACTTCGATTTTTTCGATGATGTATCCCTATACGGGGAGATTTGCATCCCCAGGATAAAATCATCAAATTTAATTTTTCAAAATTCCCTTGTCACTTAGGACATCCATATTGCACTACGGCATCAAATATCGAAGTTTCATGCATCTAAAGGACATTTGGGACCAAAAACAAAACTTCGATTTTTTCGAAATTTGATGTATCCCTATACGGAGAATTTGCATCCCCAGGACACTAAAATCATCAAAATTTCAATTTTTCAAAAATTCCCTTGTCACTTAGGACATCCAATTTTGCTCGCATCAAATATCGAAGTTTCAGCATCTAAAGGACATTTGGGACCAACAAAACTTCGATTTTTTCGAAATTTGATTGTATCCTATACGGGAGATTTGCATCCCCAGGACACTAAAATCATCAAAATTTCAATTTTTCAAAAATTCCCTTGTCACTTAGGACATCCAATTTTGCACTACGGCATCAAATATCGAAGTTTCATGCATCTAAAGGACATTTGGGACCAAAAACAAAACTTCGATTTTTTCGAAATTTGATGTATCCTATACGGGAGATTTGCATCCCCAGGACACTAAAATCATCAAAATTTCAATTTTTCAAAATTCCCTTGTCACTTAGGACATCCAATTTGCACTACGGCATCAAATATCGAAGTTTCATGCATCTAAAGGACATTTGGGACCAAAAACAAAACTTTTTTCGAAATTTGATGTATCCTCTGAGATTTGCATCCCCAGGACACTAAAATCATCAAAATTTCAATTTTTCAAAAATTCCCTTGTCTTAGGACATCCAATTATTGCACTACGGCATCAAATATCGAAGTTTCATGCATCTAAAGGACATTTGGGACCAAAAACAAAACTTCGATTTTTTCGAAATTTGATGTATCCCTATGAGAGATTTGCATCCCCAGGACACTAAAATCATCAAAATTTCAATTTTTCAAAAATTCCCCTTGTCACTTAGGACATCCAATTTTGCACTACGGCATCAAATATCGAAGTTTCATGCATCTAAAGGACATTTGGGACCAAAAACAAAACTTCGATTTTTTCGAAATTTGATGTATCCCTATCGGGGAGATTTGCATCCCCAGGACACTAAAATCATCAAAATTTCAATTTTTCAAAAATTCCCTTGTCACTTAGGACATCCAATTTTGCACTACGGCATCAAATATCGAAGTTTCATGCATCTAAAGGACATTTGGGACCAAAACAAAACTTCGATTTTTTCGAAATTTGATGTATCCTATGAGGGAATTGCATCCCCAGGACACTAAAATCATCAAAATTTCAATTTTTCAAAATTCCCTTGTCCTTAGGACATCCAATTTTGCACTGACATCAAATATCGAAGTTTCATGCATCTAAAGGACATTTGGGACCAAAACAAAACTTCGATTTTTTCGAAATTTGATGTATCCCTATGAGGGAGTTTGCATCCCCCAGGACACTAAAATCATCAAAATTTCAATTTTTCAAAAATTCCCTTGTCACTTAGGACATCCAATTTGCACTACGGCATCAAATATCGAAGTTTCATGCATCTAAAGGACATTTGGGACCAAAACAAAACTTCGATTTTTTCGAATGATGTATCCCTATACGGAGATTTGCATCCCCAGGACACTAAAATCATCAAAATTTCAATTTTTCAAAAATTCCCTTGTCACTTAGGACATCCAATTTTTGCACTACGGCATCAAATATCGAAGTTTCATGCATCTAAAGGACATTTGGGACCAAAAACAAAACTTCGATTTTTTTGAAATTTGATGTATCCCTATACGGGAGATTTGCATCCCCAGGACACTAAAATCATCAAAATTTCAATTTTTCAAAATTCCCTTGTCACTTAGGACATCAATTTTGCACTCGGCATCAAATATCGAAGTTTCATGCATCTAAAGGACATTTGGGACCAAAACAAAACTTCGATTTTTTCGAAATTTGATGTATCCCTATACGAGAATTTGCATCCCCAGGACACTAAAATCATCAAAATTTCAATTTTTCAAAAATTCCCTTGTCACTTAGGACATCCAATTTTGCACTACGGCATCAAATATCGAAGTTTCATGCATCTAAAGGACATTTGGGACCAAAACAAAACTTCGTTTTTTTCGAAATTTGATGTATCCCTATCAGGGAATTGCATCCCCAGGACACTAAAATCATCAAAATTTCAATTTTTCAAAAATTCCCTTGTCACTTAGGACATCCAATTTTCACTACGGCATCAAATATCGAAGTTTCATGCATCTAAAGGACATTTGGGAAAAAACAAAACTTCGATTTTTTCGAAATTTGATGTATCCTATACGGGAGATTTGCATCCCCAGGACACTAAAATCATCAAAATTTCAATTTTTCAAAAATTCCCTTGTCACTTAGGACATCCAATTTTGCACTACGGCATCAAATATCGAAGTTTCATGCATCTAAAGGACATTTGGGAAAAAACAAACTTCGATTTTTTCGAAATTTGATGTATCCTATACGGGGAGATTTGCATCCCCAGGACACTAAAATCATCAAAATTTCAATTTTTTCAAAAATTCCCTTGTCACTTAGGACATCCAATTTTTGCACTACGGCATCAAATATCGAAGTTTCATGCATCTAAAGGACATTTGGGACCAAAAACAAAACTTCGATTTTTTCGAAATTTGATGTATCCCTATGAGGGAGATTTGCATCCCCAGGACACTAAAATCATCAAAATTTCAATTTTTCAAAAATTCCCTTGTCACTTAGGACATCCAATTTACTACGGCATCAAATATCGAAGTTTCATGCATCTAAAGGACATTTGGGACCAAAAACAAAACTTCGATTTTTTCGAATGATGTATCCCTATGCGGAGAGTTTGCATCCCCAGGACACTAAAATCATCAAAATTTCAATTTTTCAAAAATTCCCTTGTCCTAGGACATCCAATTATTGCACTACGGCATCAAATATCGAAGTTTCATGCATCTAAAGGACATTTGGGACCAAAAACAAAACTTCGATTTTTTCGAAATTTGATGTATCCTATACGGGAAGTTGCATCCCCAGGACACTAAAATCATCAAAATTTCAATTTTTCAAAAATTCCCTTGTCACTTAGGACATCAATTATTGCACTACGGCATCAAATATCGAAGTTTCATGCATCTAAAGGACATTTGGGACCAAAACAAAACTTCGATTTTTTCGAAATTTGATAGCAATGCTTAG